>NC_051185.1:139992621-140272620 GCF_013339695.2 Rhipicephalus sanguineus
TTCCCCTTGCACAAACGTGACACTGTACGGTGAGGATGATAACAAAAATAGAGGGTGCCCTGAGTGACTTCCACGGTCGCGAAAGGCACCAGCAGCCTTCCTCGTGAAACAACACGGTCAGATGCGAGAGGAGTGCAACGAGTCGGAGAGACTTGCGCAGTGACTGACAACGCCGTTGACGCGGTTTGCAGGCACCTTGGTGTCGTCTTTGACATGTACCTTGCCCGCAGCCGATGGATTGTCCGCCGGCTCCAATCAGAGAACGCGTGCGGTGCGAGCTCTATTTCGGTGGTGCGCATGAATGACGGCGTCATGGAGGGAGAGAAAATCTCATCCTAGGATGCGTCGTGAGAGCAGGCAGGAATTATGATCAATCGACGGCGTAGAGAGCATCTGAATAAGGACGCGGGCGGTGCACCCCGCTGTAGGGGGATACTTTGGGCGTGGCTGTACGGAGGGAGAGACCGGAAAGTGGCGTCGTCACTTTTCGCAGTAATCGGCTAAGTTTGGCGTCCATGACGGATACGGCAGCTCCAGTGTCGATAAGGGCAGATGCGCGAACACCGTCCAAAACGTCTATCACGTTCGATGGGCTTCGTGAGGGCTTTCGCAGTTCGATAGCGTCGCAGCCCTTGCCTCGTGGACTGCGACGACTAGTTTTCCTAGTTTTGCCACGTGAGACCGGACGTGGCCGCATCGGCGACAGTGAGCGACGTCGTGGAGACGGTGACGGCGGGTAGATGTTGCGGGGCGGGACGTCGGTGACATAGGCGGCGCTTGGTCATAATAAGGTCGACTTGATTGGCTGGGAGGCTGATGCGACCCGAGGCGGCCCATGCGATTGCAGTAGCGTGCGACGTGACCGGCGCAACCGCACGCGAAGCAGATGGGGCGGTTGTCGGAAGTGCGCCAGCGGTTCGCGGGCCCCATCCATGCGCAGAAACGGGATGGACGAGACGGCTGCTGATACGAGGGCATTGGTGCAGAAGTCGGGGCCTGGGGACGACGTCGAGTACGTAGGCGGCACAGCCGCCGTCGAAAGCCTGGGGTCCGACGACGGCTTCGGCGTAACTTCGTGGTGCAGCCACAGGAATCGCTGGGGGCGGCCTGGCTACAGCTTGCGCGTAGATAGGGCGCATGCACTGGAGGCGGTTGGTGGTATTCAGGAAGGACCTCTGCGATTTCTTGCTGAATCGCTCGGGGAGAGGAGGCAGTAGGGCAGTTGGCGGTGGTCAACATGCTGCGGTGAAGCGAAAGCCAGGAGAGAGACCTGACGGGCAATTTCCTCACGCACGAACGACTTGATTCGGCGAGCAAGGTGGAGTGGTCGGGAATGCCCGACAAGCCCGCGAGATCAGCATCGCGTGATGGCGGTCGACGGGTCATCAAGCGCTGCCGGCGCAGCTTCCTCGTAGCTTTGGCACAGCGTGATGACCTCTGCCACTGTGCGAGGGTTTTTGGCCAGCAGCATGGTGAAGGCATCGTCGTCGATGCCTTTCATAACATTCCTGATTCTGTCAGACTCCGGCAATGCTCGCGTCGGCTTTTTTGCACAAGTCAAGGAGTCTTCAATGTAGCTCGTGAAAGATTCACCGGCCTGTTGTGCCCGTTCACGTAACCGCTGTTCGGCTTGCAGCTACGGACGGCAGGGCCGGCCAAACACGTCGACGATGGCGGTCTTGAAATCGGACCACGTCGGGAAATCGGATGCATGGTTGTTGTACCACATGCCTGCCACACCCGCGAGGTAGAAAACCAAGTTGCCTCAGCTTGCCTGCTTCGTCCCCATTTATTGGGGACACTCACCCGTTCGTAAATCGCGAGCCAGTCCTCAACGTCGGTGCCATCCGCGCCGGTGAAGATAGGAGGGTCGCGGATGCGGGGGACACCGGGACAAGCGGTCGGAGCAGGAGGCGGCGTTTGCTGAGCGGCGTCTTGCGGCATGGTAGATGGCACGGTACGGGATCGGAGCTCCAGGGGCATCGAATGGAGACCGAAGTTGTGGTGACGGTACAGCACTCTCCACCACTTTGTTAAGGCGTTTATTGACGGCGGGATTGACGGCGACGATGCACACGACAGAGCGCTGACTCGCAGACTCTCACGAGCACGAGCACGAGGGGCGTGCTCCCCGAGAAGAGGCGAAGAGGGCGACCCACTAGGAGGCGCTCGAGAGGACGACCCATTAGAGCGTTTCCAATGCTTCTCTACAGTGGAGAGGGGTATGGGAGAGGGGAAGTGGAGAGGGGAGGGGATAGAAAAAGGGAAGGGCGTAGAGGACATGGGGACTGGTGAGGGGGAGTGGAGAGGAGGTGTGTGAAGATGGTATGCGCATGCGCAGTAAGGGTGGTCACGCCGCACACTACTACCACCACCGGACAGATACTGCCGTTTACTGCCGGCTGCGGGAGATACGCCGGACAACGGAGACGTGACAAGGTTAGACTAAGAGGAGCTACGCCCCTAAAAGGTGAAAAGAAGTGCACCACTTCTGACATCGGTCGGCAGAATGTCTTGATTGCGCCATTCCTTACTTCTTGCGTTTCTTCGTGTTAAGTGGTGGAGCTTCCTCTGCATGACCCTTGACGAACAGCTCTTTCATGAAGTTGACGAAGCGTTCTCTTGTCTCCGGGTTCTTTTGTAACGTGCGTCGCAGCAAGTGCAGTCGAGAAAGAGGGTTGGTCTCTGTTGTTCGGAAGCCGACCTCTCGGCGAGCGGAAGGCAGAGGGCGACCCAGTTGTTTGACTTGTCTCGATTTCATTCCCTATCGAGTATCTTGAGGAATGCCCTGTCTTCTATGGAGAGGTCACGCTCGTTGTCTTCTCGCGTTGTCTTGAACAGATTAGATGCTGGGGTGTCATCTGATGGTGTTACTGATAAGGAATCATTCGGAGCCCGATGTCTATCCGTAGCGCAGAGAACCGGCGCTTCCTTCACGATGAAATGTTTGGTGCATGGGCTGGAGAGAGATGGTTTGTCCGTTGTCGAGAACGTGTGTCTTAAACACATTTATAGTGCTTGTTTTGCGTGTACGACCCACGCAAACGTCTCCGGCAATAACCCATCCGACATCGAGCCTCTGTGCATAAGGAGCGTCAAGCGGCCCGTTTATGGTCTGGCGAACTTTGTGAGCTCTGAGTACGTCTCGGCCGAAGAGAAGGCAGTATTCTTGCCCCCTCTAGAGGCGGAATGTGAGTTGCAACAGCTGACAAGTGAGGGTAGTTCCGTGCGGCATCTGGGTGTTGGAATTTCTTCCCTGTTGTCAGGAATGTTATCGCACTCGAGAAGAGGCGGGAAGGGAAGCTTGACATCACACGATACGCTCCGTACGAAGAAGCCGTGAGCGATCTTTCCAACAACTTCAGTGCTGCCGGAACAAGTACGTAGTGTGTACCTGGTGGGTGTCCCCTCCACATCGAACTCGTCGAGAAGCTCTGGCCTAACCAACGAACGGTTGCTCTGCTCATCGAGCATAGCGTATGTTCTGAGTGTCGATTCAGGCTGAGACTGATGAATTACATCCACGAGGTAGATTTTAGCACATCATCTGTAGCTATCGTTGGCGCTTGCTACCTTGGTACGCGTAGATGTGACTCTTCCTTCCGAATGATGTGCAGAGCTGTTGTCGCTGTCAGCAGGCTCTGGCGACTCTAAGCACGGATATGATCGGTGGAGCGCTGTTGCATGGTCACCACTGCTGCATATATGGCCCTTCACGACCACCTTGCATTGCCACTGCGTGTGGTTTGTGGATAAACAACATCGCAGGCAGATACCCTGCGCTCTGAGGAAGGTTATCCGCTCTTCCATTGCTATTTCTCGGAAAGCGCGACACCTTTCAAGGGGGTGGGGTCTCTTGTGATGCGGGCACCATTTTTCCAAGCTCTTCGGCTCAGGCAGCTCCTTTGGAGTGGTTTCCTGGAAGTGTTCGAAGGCGTGATCCACGTTTGTTTTCCTTGCTGATACGGATGATTTTTGCCACGGGGTCTTGGTCGTAATTTCCTCTTTTTGTTGTGTGAACGAAGACAACGCATTTTGTGGTTTAAAGATGAAACTAGGATCATTCCTCATGCTTACTTGATATTGCCACGGAAAACTGCCATCCGTCCGTACAACGCAGGCGTCGCAAACAAAGCGAAACGAAGACGGCACCGCTAGGACAGATGAAGCCAGCCGCAATGCGCCGGCCGGCCCTGCATGCGCACGAGCTTCGGCCGAGCGGCCATCGCGCGTGGAGAAGAGAAAGACGGCGTTCGAGGAGAGGCTCGTGAGAGCTGCGGACTTTCGGTTGCTTCCGAATTTTCTGTGTTTCCTTTTGGCTTTGGGCAAAAGTTCGCCCCTAAATAAATAGTGTAAATACCAAATCCTTGTGCAGACCGGTGTTACATTTCTGGTGGAGGTGCGGGGTAGATGATTCCGAGCCCCAGAGAGCGCAGCCCAAGCCGTGATCAACCGGAAGCCGTGGAGCTTACACCGGTGCACCAACGGGCCAGCCGCCGTATTCGAGGAGATTCACCAGAATTCGGACCCCTTCCCGCTGCTTCAAGAGTACCGGCGACTGAGACAAGCGACACCACCACCATGACCAGCCAAGTTATACCGTCGCAGCTCATCGTGAGCCAACCTGTCATACCCAAGGTATTCCACGGCGACTCGTTCGAGGACGCCGAAGACTGGTTAGACCACTTCGAGAGAGTGGCAAATATCAACCAATGGAACGAAGAACGCAAGCTGCGCAACGTCTACGTTGCTTTGGAAGACTCTGCACGAGTGTGGTACGAAAACCACGAGGCATCCCTAACGTCTTGGGAAGAGTTTCGGCGGCAGCTACTGTGTACGTTCGGTAACAGTGATCGCCGGGAAAAGGCAGAAGCAGCTCTTCGTACACGAAACCAACGCAACAACGAGACTGTTGCGATGTACATAGAAGACATGTCCCGCCTGTTCAAACGAGCTGATCCCAACATGACTGAAGACAAGAAAGTGCGCCATCTCATGCATGGGGTAAAACAAGAGCTGTTCGCGGGACTTGTTCGCAATCCGCCTCGCACAGTTGCGGAGTTTCGGTCGGAAGCAACAACCATCGAAACGACGCTGCATCAGAGAGCCCGGCAGTACAATCGCGACGTAGCCTGTACATCAGCTGGAGTCTACTCGGCAGGCGTTGCGGATAACCTGGACACCCTGCGGGAGCTCGTCCGGTCGGTAGTCAGGGAGGAACTACGCAAGCTGCAGTCACCCGATGTTTCACCGGAGCTGTCTATTGCTGATGTTGTGCGAGAAGAAATTAGGCACGCCATACGGGAGCCACAGAGTGATTCAATACCGACACGACGCGCGGTAACGTACTCTGAGGTGCTCAGGCGACCTGCTGTCCACTGTGCGCCGATCGAAACGCCAAGTACCTACGCACAGACAACACGCAGTTCGCCCCATATGGTAGAGGCAGCACGCAGTCCACCTCGCGCGGCAGAGACAAGGCCTCGAAAAAGTGACGTATGGCGAGACGCCGAACGTAGGCCCCTGTGCTTCCACTGTGGAGAGGCTGGTCACTTGTACCGATTTTGCCGATACCGCCAGGCTGGTCTTAGGGGATTCGCCATCAACGCACCGTGTCCTCGAAACGGCGAAAGACCGTCCGACATCGAAGAATACCTATGCTCGCGTCAGAACTTTGACCTGCCTCGTCGTCATCAGCCACGCTCGCTATCCCCTATGCGCCACCGCTCGCCCAGCCCGCGTCCCTTCCCAAGCGCGGCCACGCATCGTTCGCCTAGCCCAAACCCGGGAAACTGAAGACCGCGACCTGTGGAGGCAAGGCCGCTGGCGATCAGACATGTGAAGATCCTCCACAGCAATATCAGCATGATGACGACTGGTTACAGGTAAAGAAGTACAGTAGCGAGAAAATAACTTCAGACTTGCCGCTGGCAATTGACGGACTAGAGGTCAATGCTTTAATCGATACCGGTGCGGACTATTCTGTGATCAGTTACGACTTAGCGAAGAAACTAAAGAAAGTCTTAACCGAATGGATTGGACCTCAAGTGCGTACTGCAGGCGGTCACCTTATAACACCTCTCGGCAGGTGCACCGCAAGAGTTGGGATACGGGGTTTCACTTACGTCGGTGACTTCGTCGTCCTGCCCGTGTGTTCGAGGGAAGTTATACTCGGAATGGATTTCTTACAAGATAATGGTGCCATTATCAACTTACAGAGGTCAAGCGTGTCATTTTCGACGGAACATGCTATAAAGGTAGCAGAAGCAGACGAACGATACACCACTCCACTACGCGTCGTCGATGATGATGTGACCGTACCGCCACGAAGCAGTGTAATGGTTCTCGTCAGGAATGATACATTTAACGACTGCGAAGGTGTGGCTGACAGCAACATGGATGTTTTCCTGAAAAAAGGCGTTTGTGTGGCACGAGGAATTATTCAGTTGCGAAACGGGTGCGCAGATATCCTGCTGACAAATTTCGGGAACGAATTCCAGCATATCGCGAAGGAGACAACCATAGCCTTTCTCCATGAGTTCTGTGCAGCGACAGAAATATGCAGTCTCGAAAAAACGTCACTGGATGTAAAACCAAGACCTGACGTCTGCGACGTAATATCTGTCAATCCCCAGCTTTCAGAAATTCAACGGCGACAGTTGTACGACCTCGTACGGGAATTTGGCACCTGCTTCTCCAATAGCTCAAAGGTACGGCGCACGAGCATTGCAAAACACAGGATCATAACGGACGAGACAACCAGGCCGGTCTGCCAGCATCCATATCGTGTTTCGCCAAAGGAAAGGGAGGTGATCAAGAATCAGGTACGGGAGATGCTTGAAGATGATGTTATCCAGCCTTCTAACAGTCCGTGGGCATCCCCCGTGGTGCTTGTCAAGAAAAAGGACAACACGCTGCGGTTTTGTGTCGACTACCGGAAACTGAATGCTGTGACTAAGCGGGATGTATATCCCCTTCCGCGCATCGACGACACGTTAGATCGACTTCGGTGTGCCAAGTTTTTCTCATCGCTGGATCTGAAAAGCGGGATACTGGCAAATCGAAGTTGATGAACGCGATCGCGAGAAGACTGCATTTGTTACCCCGGATGGACTCTATGAATTTAAAGCTCTCCCATTTGGTCTCTGTTGTGCACCTGCAACGTTCCAGCGCATGATGGACACTGTACTTTCCGGATTGAAGTGGCAGTGTTGTTTAGTGTACCTAGACGACGTGATCATCTTCGCCGCTACATTCGAGGAGCACATCAAGCGTCTGCGGTCAGTGTTAGAGGCAATCCGTTCGGCAGAGTTGACAATTAAGCCAGAGAAGTGTCAATTCGGTTTCGCAGAACTTCGATTTCTGGGGCACGTCGTCAGCGCCCAAGGTGTTCGTCCTGATCCCGATAAGACAGCCGCCCGTCGCAAGGTTTCCGGTGCCAACAGATAAAAAGTCAGTACGGAGGTTTCTTGGTCTATGCGCTTATTATAGACGATTTGTCCGAAATTTCTCGAAGATCGCAGAACCCTTAACGAAACTTACGAGAGAAGATGTCCCCTTCCAGTGGCAAAACGAGCAACAAAGCGCCTTCGACGACTTAAGAAAACGACTGGAAAAGCCCCCAATTCTTTCTCATTTTGACGAGACAGCTGACACAGAAATACACACAGACGCCAGTAACATCGGCCTTGGATCCATTCTAATACAGTGGCAGAATTGCGAAGAAAAAGTGATAGCTTACGCCAGCCGGACTCTATCGAAAGCGGAAACCAACTATTCAGCCACAGAAAAAGAATGCCTTGCCGTCATCTGGGCCATCAGTAAATTTCGGCCATACCTATACGGTAGGCCTTTCAAGGCAGTCAGCGATCACCATGCCCTTTGCTGGCTGGCGAACCTCAAGGACCCATCTGGACGATTAGCAAGGTGGAGCCTCAGACTGCAGGAATATGATATCACCGTGGTATACCGTTCTGGGAGGAAGCATACCGATGCCGACTGTTTGTCGCGGGCGCCTGCAGACACAGCACTATCAGAGGAAGAGGACTTTCCATTCGTAGGGGTTGTCGAGACTACTAAAATAGCCGAATGTCAACGCGCAGACGAAGAATTGCTCCCGCTCATTAAACGCCTGGAAGGAGCCAATGTACGAATACCTCGTATATTTTCTCGAAGCCTCACATCGTTCTTCCTCCGAAGAAATGTTCTTTACAAGAGAAACTTTAAGCCAAACCGTGAGAAGTTCTTGCTTGTCGTTCCTGCAACTATGCGACAAGAAATACTACGAGCGTGCCACGATGAGCCCACATCTGGACATTTGGGCGTGACTCGAACGCTTGCTAGAATCAGTCTGCATTATTATTGGCCCAAGCTACTAGCTTCAGTACAGCACTATGTAAAGACATGTCGTGAGTGCCAAGACGAAAAACACCAAGTATAAAACCGGCTGGCCTCCTCCAACCTATAGATCCACCGAAAGCGCCGTTCCAACAAGTTGGAATGGACCTCCTTGGACCCTTCCCGACCTCTTCACTCGGCAAGAAATGGATCGTTGTGGCGACGGATTACTTAACCAGATACGCCGAAACAGACTCCTTACAACGGGGAACGGCGGCTGAAGTGGCCCAGTTTTTTGTAAACAGCATAGTCCTCCGGCATGGCGCTCCAACTGTCGTAATCACAGATCGCGGAACGGCCTTCACAGCGGAACTTATGAAGTGCCTGCTGAATATGACTCACACTATTCACAGAAAAACCACCGCCTATCATCCCCAAAGCAATGGCCTGACTGAACGGCTGAACAGAACTCTAACCGACATGATATCTATGTATGTCGATGTCGAGCACAAAAAGTGGGACGAAATTTTACCCTGGGTCACCTTCGCCTATAACACCGCCGTACAAGAGACCACCAAGGTTACCCCGTTTCAACTAGTTTACGGTCGTGAAGTTGCCACAACACTGGACGCTATGTTACCGATAGACCAAGATGACTACCCCCCTGATCTTGACGACTTTCTACAACGAGCGGAAGAAGCCCGCCAACTAGCAAGGTACCGAATACGTCGCCAACACCGGATCGACGCCGACCGCTACAACCGGGGAAGACGTGAAACGCGGTATGACGTTGGCGACAAAGTGTGGATATGGACCCCAGTACGACGACGCGGTCTGTCTGAAAAACTCATTTGCCGATATTTTGGTCCCCTATGAAGTAGTACAACGACTCAGTGACCTGGTTTATGAAGTCAAGCCTGCAGGACACTCGCCTTCGCGACGACGCAATCCCACTGAGCGCGTACACGTTGTGCGCATGAAGCCATACCACGACCGACACGAAGATTAGCCACCCCAGTCGCCCACTGTACTACCACCTCGTTCCTCGAAACCTGCCCACAAATGCAACTCTGCATACAGCCTCATCGCACGCATCGGGGCGATGCGTCTTGAGAGGGGGAATAATGCCACGGAAAACTGCCATCAGTCCGTACAACGCAGGCGTCGCAAACAAAGCGAAACGAAGACGGCACCGCTAGGACAGATGAAGCCAGCCGCAATGCGCCGGCCGGCCCTGCATGCGCACGAGCTTCGGCCGAGCGGCCATCGCGCGTGGAGAAGAGAAAGACGGCGTTCGAGGAGAGGCTCGTGAGAGCTGCGGACTTTCGGTTGCTTCCGAATTTTCTGTGTTTCCTTTTGGCTTTGGGCACAAGTTCGCCCCTAAATAAATAGTGTAAATACCAAATCCTTGTGCAGACCGGTGTTACAATATTGAGCAAACTTGGAGAAAACGGAAAAGGTGGGAATACAGTGTTGTGTTGTTTGTATTTCGTTCCCACTGATATCCTATTCTCCTGAAGCCCAGATGGTAACTTCAAAACAATTTTGTTTATCCCTCTTGCAGTATCCAAATAGCTAAGACCGGCAAGGTACGGACCAGTCTTTGCAGCTTCCAGTTCGAGCAGGAGGTCGTTGAGATCTTGCAATTTGGCATTCCCGGTACGATATTTTTTGGGAAGTCCTCCAGCCTCTTCAGCAACGCATCTTCAATTGCCTCGGGACGTCCAAAGGTGTCGTCAAGCTGTTTCCACACGACGTTTAAGCCCTTCGAAAAGTCATCGACATGCACAGATTTCAACCTTCGAACCTGACGTGATGATTCAGGACCAAGCCATTTGATAAGAAGGTCGAGCTCTTCTTGCGCAGAAAGATCTCCATCTCTGATGACGCCCTTGAAAGATGACTTCCAAGCACGAAAGTTCTCAGGTCGATCATCAAACTTCGTCAGTCCAGTAGAGACAAGGTCCTTGCGGCACAGGAACTTAGGGACGCCGACAAGCTCCGAGCTGAAACTGTCGGGTGGCGGCGTGTACGCAGGCGGCTGCTGATAATCACGCACGTCCCTGTGGCGGTTTGTTGCTTCGGCATGCTCCAAGCTCTGACTTCTCGCGTGCACTACAATCGCCCGAAGAGGCGCAAGCTCTGCATCACGTATGGTTGCTTGCTCAGTGATGTAGCTCGAAACCCGTTCTGTTCGGTCTATAGGTGGGTGCGGGCGCACACACTCCCCGCCATCCCGTTCTACGGCTACCTCGAGTGCACTTGCCTGCGCTTCTGCTGCAGCTGCTTCTTTCTCATGCTGTAAGACTTCAAGTTCGGCCTCAGTTCTTGCTTTCTCTAGGCGCATCGCGGCCTCTTTCCGACCGAACTCAGCTCTGGCTTTGACGGCCTCGGCTTGCGCGCCTGCCTGCACAGCGGCTACGCTGATCGTGGAGGAGCCCGATCGTCGTGATCGCGAGAAAGCTCTTGAGTGGGCCGATATAGAGAACTGCGACGCTGTTTCCTGTATATCGCCGCATTCTTATTGCGTAGCCTCACGTAACTTCTCGCTGACGATCGCCTCACGGCCTGCATCGATTGCCTTTTGGAGCTGTAATTCCTGCCTGGCTTCAGACGTGTTCGCCTTGTCGAGAAAGGAAGCGTATCTTGCGGTGACATGCTCGTAGCGCTCGTAACTTGCACGAAGCTGCGTTGCGGCACTGGTAAACTGTCCTTCCTTGGCGCATGACAGCCTGTGAAGAGCGATCTCCACGTTCTTGAAAACAGCGTCTAGTTTGCGGCAGTGCTCTTCGCGGCATGTTTCATAAATTTCTTTAGCCTTCATCGAAAGTGTTGCTGTTCATTGCGGTCGAATGTTTGATGTGGAAGCTTCATCCTCTGATGTGATATTTCGACACTCATGCGTCAGCTTATCCTGATTCATTCTTGCGTGTTTCGCGTTTTGTCTCGAAGCGGACGTATGTGAAGTAAATGGTGCTAAGCTGCGCGTTGAAAGATGAAACGAGCCCACCTTGTTGCTGCCCTTGTGCTGTCAGCTGCTCAACTGCTGGGCGATGTAATCCTTGCAGTGGGCGAATGTCTGGGCCAAACCGGGGGTCTTGCCGTGGCGACGTATCCCATTGCCGGCGGACGTTGAGTTGGCGGCCGATGGCAGTTGTCTCGCTTTTTTACTATGCTGGTCTTGCAGCTCGCATTTGGCGGGTCAAAGCGTCCGCTATCCAGCCAGTTAACGGTCGAACACTGGTGAACATTTAAACAAAACTAACTTTAGTTAGCAGGAATAGTAGATACATTTCATTTAAGACATTCACAAGCACTCGGTCCCCATAAAAAAGCGGTGCTGTTGGTCGGGCTGGTGGGGTGCGACTGCCGCAACCTTGCGTTTCTGCTTTCGTCGGCGGCGTTTTCCCTCTCTCCATGAGCCGACAAAGACGACGGCGCACTTCACTCTGATGGTCGCATATGTCGCCCGTTAAAAGTGGGTAACAAAGGAAGAAGGGTTCGAAGATAAGAAGGGACCCCCCAGTCTGGACATATGTGGGGAATTCCGTATCTGCAGATTCCGTTCATACGGATTTTTTCAATATGGGTGTCTGGGCAAAATGGTGGTCCTGGGGGTTGAGCCGACAGCAGGTAATGGGACATTTAGGACCGCCGGGCCGGCCAAGGAAACACACCAATTAGGCACCGGCTTCACGTAGACGAAACCCTTCACGTAGCGCTTTGTCTTTCTGTGTAACCTAATGTTTCATAGACTTTCCTCTTTCCATTTACTTTTTTGGTGGAAAGGTTGAACCTTCTGTGGCTGCGCAGTCTGGGCTATGCGACATTACGTTATAGCAGCGTTGTACGCAGGCTTTGGCAGGATTTGCCAAATATTTCCTGCCACGTCCACTTGTTTGATTCGTTGGTGGGCGGCATGCACCGCTGCGGAAACATAAGGCACCTGTCTTGTTAAGTGCCGCCGAAATTAAACCTGATTGCAACACTAAAATTTACGGACCGATGCAGCTATCGAACTTTTTGCCAAGCCCAACGATCAGTGCCCCCAACGCTATGTAACAGAAAGTGAAAAGTCTGATGGAAAAGCCAGAATAATCTGGCTATTTTGGTATAAGGAAGAATAGAAGAAAAACTGCGACGGCTACAAGGCCTTTAGCATGGCTGCCGGCGACACGCTGTTCGAACTGTGACACAAGGAGCAGTAATAAAACCTCCGGAATTTTGCATTCTTTGGAAACATCGCTATCACAGTCACTCTACATAGGTTTATGAACACCGTCCGCGGCGTCGTTTCTGACGATGAATTCCCGAAAATGCTCCTCGATGGCTGCAAAAAGAAAATGTTGTATACGTACAAAAAAATAAATATACGGCTCAGAACAGGAAAGCCTAGAGAGCACATCATATTGACATTTGGATAAAGCGAACTGCCACAGTACATAGAAACGGGCTGCACAAAACTACGACTCTGGTCATACATACCGAAGCCAGGAACATGCCTTAAATGTCAAAGATACGGCCACGGCTCACTTGTCTACAAATGACAATCCACATATACCAAATATGCTTCTCACAACACTAGCCCTGCATATCGTCGTGCCAACTGCGGTGGCGACCATCCAGCATATTCGCGGTATTGTGCTGCGTGGATGAATGGAGAAGGAAGTAATCTCCCGGAAAATGAGAGAAAACAACTTTTTTAGGGAAGCGAGGAAGAGATGTTCAACATTCAATTGCACGACTTATGCTGATGCGGCGCGTCAGGGAGCAGCGTTGCACCGGCCCCCGCCACTCCCCCAGCCTGCGCAGAGCGAGCCATGGCATGTGTCGCTGGCCCCCATGGCGGTAGTGGTCCAGTCTACACCACCAACTCGCAAACAGAAACCGGTGATTCCAGGGTCATCCAATCTGAACGCCTCATCTCACCAGGCAATCGAGGCCCCAAACTCGAACCACCAACCCAGACGCGCGAGAATCCAGTGCCTTCCAGGAAGCAACATGCACGACATAGGTACCCCTAGTGCCAAAGGAACGGCGCGACTCTCTCGACCGTGCCAGGAAACAAAAAAAAACAATTACGGGGCCGGATGACGGTCGTGTTTCCTGAAACAAACTATTCCGCCTGCACACTCGACAATTTCTTATTGTGCGCACAGCACCACTGTGTGCGTAATATGCACGCGCAATTAACACCCTAGAACATCCAAGACCTACTTATAAACATCGGTGACGTGCAAGAACTCATTCACGAATTTAGTGCAGAAGTGATGTGTGTACAAGAAACACACAGAAAATCCAAACCACCTTGTTTCGCTAATATGTTACTTTCAGAAAGAACCGCGATGATACTCTGGTGTCGTCTGGTGGTGTAGCCGTTATAATCCATAACATTGTAGAGATGAGTAACGCTAAAGTGGGGCATCCTCTCAAGCACTATCTATAGTCGGTTACAAGCTAAATATAAATGTAATCTCGGCCCACGAGACCACACTGCACCGTCTTTTGAATGTCTGCGGTCTGCAATGACGTAGATTCCAAAGAATGGCAATCATTCTTGCGTATAAAAATTTATTTTGCAATATTACGTTAATGTTTAAATAAATGCTACAAATCTAGAAAGCAAATCTTGTAAGAGCGCGTATTTAGCATCTGCATAACAATACGGAATATCGGAGTCTACAGGCACATCTCAAAGGTGATCCTTTCAAGCAATACCCATTACGGTATAAAAAAACATGATATCGCGTTTACCGTAATGTTTAAAGTAAGCAACTTGTTTCCTTTTTATTGCATAAGACGTAACAAACACATTTGTGAGGCTGTTTGCAACTACTTGTACTTTACGAAACTTTTGTCTCCAGTTTTCATCACAATTTCCTGTGACCGCGGCAACTTTGACTCAAACGATGTGTGACGAAGCGATCTGAAGTTGCCTTCGTTAATTTCGATTGTTGTGTCGCCACCAACACCGCATCTGCATCTCGAGTCGTGCTTCCCACCGCTTCTGAGATAATCGTCAAAGCCACATTTACCGGCCTTGTTACATTATCCGTGAGACCAACAGCTCCAATCTCAAAAAGTGGCATTCTTCTCCGCTTGTATTGGAATACTTTCAGTAAGTGTGAGTTACTTATGTGCGTGTACAGCTCGTTCCGATGACTCAAGAACCCTTGAGTAGCAGACATGTACTGCAGCATAGTTACCACGTGCGTAGATGTACCAGTGATGGCTTTTGCAGCATGCACCCCACAGCAACAGCTTGCCACACGAGCAGGAGATATAGTGGTTTGTTTACCGATCATCGCGCGTAACGTCCGGATGTGCGTCAGTGCATTTAGTGTTTCGGCGATATAAAAGTGCGAAGAGCGCATAATGCTGCACTGTGCACCACGTCGCTCCCACAACGTTCACACCAAGGCGATATACGCGGCCGAAGTAGCAGTTACGAAAAGGACAATGTCGCATTGTTGTTACTCGCTTCCACAGCATGGACTGTACTGCTTCCGGCACTGCCCAGGTAACAAAAAATTGGTAATTGACGTCGTTTAAACGTTTATCCGAGACAATACATAGGTCTAGAAGACAATACAGAATAGAAGCTGAGTGTAGAAAACGTCGTATATCTTGCCTGATGCCTGGCTAGAATCCCTTTTTAAGTATATCTACAAACCGTTACGTCGCAAAAAACCTATTCTAGAAAAGATATTGCTGCATACCCAAAATATCCCAATGCATTGTCTTTCAGAAGCCGTTTTCTAGACGTTTTTAACATGTCATGCAGGGTCACTTTTTTTTTCTTTTTGCTGTTTTTTTCTACATGCAATTAGTGCACTTTTACAGGAAGCCCTCTCTCTAATAGCAATTAGTTACTTTTCTAGTGAAGAAGAGGGCCTCAGCGGCATTGCTCTCCGCCTCAGCGGCATCGCCATCTCCATGAGCTCGTGGTTCCCACCCTAGGTCGAATGCTGTTTCGACCACTGCTTGTTCGCCTGCATTCTCTCCTAATAAACCTCTTAGCAAATGGTGGAGCTGCTGGGTAGCTAAAATAGCAGGCGGCGTTATTTGGTGAAGGCGTTGTCGCAGGCTGGTGACCGAACGGAAAGGTCCTTGTCACCGCTAAAGAACTCCGTCAGGGGCGCACATATGGAGGCGAAATTTCGAATGAAGCGTCTGAAGTATGATGACAAGCCGAGAAAACTTCGAAGCTCCTGTAGCTTCTTCGATTTGGGAAAATTGGCGACTGGGCGAAGCTTGGCTGTGTCTGGAAGGACTCGGTCCCGCGATACGACGTGGCAGAGAATGGCGAGCTGTCGGGCATCGAAACGACACTTTTTTAGGTTGAGTTGAAGTCTGCGTCAGTAAGGCACGTGAGAACGCCCTCGAGACGACGTAAATGGGTGTTGAAATCGGCGGAAAAGACAACTACGTCGTACAGGTAGCATAAACATGTGTTCCACTTGAGGCCTCATAAAATAGTGTCAATCATCCTCTTTAAAATGCATGGAGCATTACATCAGCCGAAAGGCATGACATTAAAGGGCCCCTCACCAGGCCACATAGCAAGTTTTAGTTAGACGCTGGAAGTTGTTGTGTGCCGAGTGAAGAGCAGTATGCCGAAGAATTTTTCAAATCGGTTCATTACGAGCTGAGAAAAACAATAATTTGGAGCGGCGTGAAACCATGATGCGAGGAGGCGAGTTTCAAACCCTTGCCACTCGCTCCGTGTAGCCTTAACAAGCCAAATCCCTTCCCTGCCCTCTTCACTTGAGACATACGCATGAACATGTCATGCGCATGCATAGTCACGTGCGCATGACGTGCCCAAGCCAGCCCGAGCACGCGAGCGGCGTTGCACAGCCGCTACCTTTTTTTTTATATAGCGGCCGTGGGCGTTTTGCCGGCGTTCTCTGTGGTGTACTGCCTGTTTCTGCGGGACGGGCATGAAAGTTGAGACATTTGTACGGGCACGAGAGTGGCGGTATATTGAACCAGTGCCGCATTAACGTTTAGTTGGACGCGGTAGAATAAATTAGCATAATGAGTGTTCGAACGCGCCTGAACATTTACTTTCATTTCCAGGGCTGGCGTCTGCTCGATGCGCTAACCGCGGGGACACGAACGCATGGGAAAGGGAGGCACATTAGCCCCGCATCTCGCTGCAATTCAGGAAAAAAAATTGAAAAAGACGCACACATTCCCTTTCTGTGTCTCAATATTTCTCTCATGTTTTATTAATCTATTCAAGCAACAAATTACACAAACTACACATGTCGTGTCAAATAACTATCGCAGTGTCACGTGCTATTGTTGGCGACGTCAGAGCACAATCGTCTACGTAGAGCAGCGACGTCACAGCACTACCATCTACGTAGGGCCATTTTCTCATGTACGTCATCCCATCATTCTCTAAAGCGCGCGCCCGCGAGAGGAAGGGCAAGCAGCGTTCACCTTGAAATTTGACCCATTTCCGCGGCGCGTGGCGTTGCAAATTTTGGCAGACGTGATCGTAAATGCCCATTGCGCTCGTTAGCTCATTAGCTCGGCTGCCTCGAGTGCACTTGCCTGCGCTTCTGCTGCAGCTGCTTCTTTCTCATGCTGTAAGACTTCAAGTTCGGCCTCAATTCTTGCTTTCTCTAGGCGCATCGCGGCCTCTTTCCGACCGAACTCAGCTCTGGCTTTGACGGCCTCGGCTTGCGCGCGCGCCTGCACAGCGGCTAGGCTGATCGTGGAGGATCCCGATCGTCGTGATCGCAAGAAAGCTCTTGAGTGGGCCGATATAGAGAACTGCGACGCTGTTTCCTGTATATTGCCGCATTCTTGTTGCGTAGCCTCACGTAACTTCTCGCTGACGATCACCTCACGGCCTGCATCGATTGCCTTTTGGAGCTGTAATTCCTGCCTGGCTTCAGACGTGTTCGCCTTGTCGAGAAAGGAAGCGTATCTTGCGGTGACATGCTCGTAGCGCTCGTAACTTGCACGAAGCTGCGTTGCGGCACTGGTAAACTGTCCTTCCTTGGCGCATGACAGCCTGTGAAGAGCGATCTCCACGTTCTTGAAAACAGCGTCTAGTTTGCGGCAGTGCTCTTCGCGGCATGTTTCATAAATTTCTTTAGCCTTCATCGAAAGTGTTGCTGTTCTTTGCGGTAGAGTGTTTGATGTGGAAGCTTCATCCTCTGATGTGACATTTCGACAATCATGCGTCAGCTTATCCTGATTCATTCTTGCGTGTTTCACGTTTTGTCTCGAAGCGGACGTATGTGAAGTAAATGGTGCTAAGCTGCGCGTTGAAAGATGAAACGAGCCCACCTTGTTGCTGCCCTTGTGCTGTCAGCTGCTCAACTCCTGGGCGATGTAATCCTTGCAGGGGGCGAATGTCTGGGCCAAACCGGGGGTCTTGCCATGGCGACGTATCCCATTACCGGCGGACGTTGAGTTGGCGGCCGATGGCAGTTGTCTCGCTTTTTAGGGGCGAAGCTCCTTAAGGCGGCACCCGTTCGTCCCTCGTAGTCGTAGTCGTAGTCGTAGTAGTCGTAGTGCGTAACCAGTCTTACTCTTTTACCTCCAAGGTGGTGCCGGTGGGAGATTTTTCCTGTGCGTTGTTGAACAACAAAAAATTCGCAGCGTGCGCGTTAACTAAAAGCCGAATTCTTCTGTCTCTCATTCCCCATTAGCAGCCATTGGCATGTTCCAGTAGGAAACGTTAGTAGAAGTAGAAGTGTAAGTGTTAGCTAAAAGCCGACTTCTTCTGTCTCTCATTCCCAGTAGCAGCCATTGTTTACCTCCAAGGTAGTGCCTGGTGAGATTTCTCCTGTGCGGGATTAAACAATAAAAATTTTGTTCAAGACGCCGTTGATTGATGAAATAAACCACCGTTGATGCATGTGCATGCTGTGCTACTCCGACAACGAGCCGTCTCACGCAAACACGAAGCGAAAGGCAGAGAACGTAACTGCGTCTAGAGCGACTCCACGATGCTAGCGCGGCCAGTGTTTTTCGTTAGTATCGATACTCTTTAAACTGGCCTCCGAGATTGTGCGCATGCTTGAAACCTGCCGGCTTGCGATTTAGGAGGTCATGCTTTAACTGCGTCGCCACCGCATTGTTCTCTACCGGCGCTAGTATTGATTGATTGATTTAAAACTTTATTGGGATATATACAAAGTGCTCTCGCTTGTTAGCTTCAGCACCATGGTGTAAAAAAATGGGAAAGAAAAGAGAGAGAAAACCAAGATAAAAAGGTGATTTTCTCAAACTGGTGAGCTTGTTGTGCTTGTTACTGTTGGGCAGGGGATGGCCGTCTTGCGCAAGTCATTGCACCATATAATCAGCCTGGCTCTGATGAGTGGATCTTCGAGTATCTAGTGGGTGGTTTCCTCCATGTCTTGCTGTAGGTGGGGCAGCGTACGTTGGGCTCTTTTTATGAAAGCAGCTCGGCTTGATTCGTGAATTGGGCATTCCCAGAGGATATGCTGCGTGGTTACTGGGGCTTGGTTGTAGTCGCAGTTGGAGTCGGGGTATTTAGTCGGGTCGGGTACACCTTGTGTAGCACTGGGATTGTTGTGAAGCTTCGTGTTTGTAGTCTTCTGAGTATGACTTCGTAGGGACGGGCGGATCTTGGTGGCGGGGCGTCGTGTTTTGTAGCTTCTTCTAATTTAGCCCTTAACTTTCGCCGGCGGTGGACTTTTGCTCGGTAGTTGGCGTCATGAGTGTCGCCTTGGATTAACGTTGCGGTCTGCTCCGAGCTGGCATCCTCGAGTTGTTCCTTGCTTTGATGCTGCAAGGCTCGGTGATGAACTAGCTCGTTCCGCGGTATATTGGTGTGTCCAGGAATCCAATGAATCCTTACCCGGATGGATCATTCTTGAAGTTGGGCGGCATAGTTGAGGATGTGCCTGGCGTATTCTGGTAGCTTACTTCGAGTTTGGAGCGTTCGAATCACTTGCTGAGAGTCTGTGAAGATGTGAATAGCTTTTGGCGATGATTCTGTTTCGAATGTAGTGGGCTAGAGCATCCGAAATAGCGTGCCCTTCGGCTGCTTCGGGTAGCAAGCAAGAATGCGTAATAGAGAATGAGGATGCTTCCCCTGTTCTCAGGTTCAAAAATGCCCCACTGTTGGACCCTTCTAGAGTGCTCGAGGCATCCGTGTGGATGATTTCTTCTTCGTCAGATATAGTTTTTAGGTACTCAATATGCCGCTGAGCGTAGTAATCCCTTCTATGTTTGTCCGAGGCTTGGTTCATATGTTTCGGAAGCAGCCGATTGTCTGTCACAGTAATATCTTCCCATGGTGCAATGGTGGGTAGAATTTGAGGTAGGTCTTCGTTGCTTAGGCCTAGTTCGCTTCTGATGGCTCTCCCCGCACGGGTTAGCTTGAGGCGCTCAGTTTGTGCTTGCTGTGCTGGCTCAACGTAGTCGCCTATTTGAAGAAGTAGACCTGTTCCGTACAGGTCTTCGAGCTTGGCGTATTTCGGTAGCCCTGTGGCGATACGAATGCGTTTTGTTGATGCATTCAATTATGTCAAGCTGGGTCGGCGTCATTGGCAGGAAGGGTAGCCCATATAGGAACCTTGAGTGGACCAGCCCTTGTGCGAGCCTT
The DNA here is from genome assembly GCF_013339695.2 of Rhipicephalus sanguineus. Lineage (NCBI taxonomy): Eukaryota > Metazoa > Arthropoda > Arachnida > Ixodida > Ixodidae > Rhipicephalus > Rhipicephalus sanguineus. The sequence continues at coordinate 140,012,558 of NC_051185.1, forward strand.
TTAATTTGACCTTCGGATATGCCCGAGGCACTGCTTGTCAGCTTTCGCAGCACTATTATTGTCTGTTTCGCCGTGTGCAGAGCTTTTTCTACCCCTTGGGTAGACCTTGCATTTTGTTGGTATATTATACCTAGAATCCTAATGTGCTCTTTGCGTTGGATGCTCATCTTTCGAACAGCAAGTTGGATTTTATCTCGAATGAATTGCTGCTTTCTGTGGTTTGCGGGTTTGAGAACCACTACAAACTCGGTCTTTTCTGGTGAAACCTGGAGACCTTGTCTGTCAAGGAAATTGGTGATAACATCTATTGCTTTTTGGAGTTGCTGTTGTTGGGTAGAGGTGTTTCGCGCGTTAGACCATATTGTAACATCGTCTGCATAGATTCCCGCGGAGATGGACTGGACTTCACTTAAAAGATAGGCAAGTGGACGCATTGTTATGTTGAACAGCGTTGGGGAGATAACAGCCCCTTGCGGAACTCCGATTTTGTTTGAATATGGTTCACTGGTAAATGAGCCTATTTTTTATAGAAAAGGTCCTGCTCTGCAGAAAACTTCGAACGTAATTGTACAGCCTTCTACCTACAGGTAGTTCTGACAGCTCTCGTAGTACAGTGTCATGGGGCACCGAGTCGAAGGCCTTCTTTACGTCAATGCCTACAATAGTGCTCGGCCAATACGGTGAGGGGTCCTTTAGTACATCCACGTATAGGCGCCGGAGTGTGTCCTGCGTAGATAGGTGGGGTCGGAAGCCAGTTTGGGTCCAATGATAATGTTCCCCATTTTCCAACATCCATGTGAGGCGTTTGTTTACCATTCGCTCCATCACATTGCCGATTAATGAAGTTAATGAAATGGGACGGAGGTTACTGGCACTTGTAGGAGGTTTGTTTGGTTTAGGGAATGGTATAACACTGGCATGTTTCCACTCCGTACGAATATTGCCATCTTCCCATGATTGATTGATGATGGCAAGAACGGGGATTAGTTGGTTTTCTGTAAGTTGCTGTAATAGTTTATACGTGATCATATCGGGACCCGGAGCTGTTTTACTATTCGACTTCTTTAGTGCTGTCATAAGTTCTTGGACTGTGAAAGGAGCATTCATTACGTCGTTGCTTTGCTTTTCTTCTGGCCATTTTGGATACTCCGGATCCCTTGCCGGCTGTGGAGAAAATGTGTTGGCACAGGTATCGGCGGTGGCTTGCGCTGATTAGTGGGAAGCCAAGCATAGGTTTTCAGCGGCTGTTCGAGTTTTGCCCCGACCTTCCAATGATTTGACAATGTTCCATAACCTTTTATTATTTATCCGACCGTGTAGCTGGTTGCAGCAATCCTGCCATTGCTGCCTACGTAACTTGCACGCGTACTTTGATGCTTGTCTCGTGAGAACCTTAAGCTTCAGACGATTACAAGCTGATTTTTCTGTCCTGTATGCATGTAAAGCAGCTATGCGTGCCTCCCATAAGTTAAGGAGGTGCTTGTCGGGCGCAGGCTTTTGAGGTACTTTCTTGTAGGTTTTGCTTGCCTTCCGTGTCGCTTTTCGTATATGTTCTGTAAGTTCATTAAGGGTCGCTGTTTCTGGGCATCCGTCCATATAAGACCGATACTTGTCCCAGTCAATGAATGAACCTACCTTTGCCTGAGAAAAAATCCTGCCCCAAGCAATCACAATAGGTAAGTGGTCACTGCCAATATTGTCGGGCCATGTGTCCCAGTGCGTACCTCGTGGTAGGTGCCTAACCCACGTGAGGTCCGGCGATGTATTATTCTGCTTCGCGCCACCGATCCTTGTGTACTGGTCTGGCGTGTTAAGAAGAGTAAAACCGGCGCCTTCCAAAGCTTCCTTGAGTTGCTTCCCTTCGGGAGAATCTTTTGAGTATCCCAAGAAGACGCTAGGCGCGTTAAAGTCTCCCAGAATTAAAGCTGGAGCTTTAGTGTCCATTTTACTGAGGAGAATTTTCGCATTACTTGATTTTGGAGAACTGTAGCAGTTCAATATTTCATATGCTTTGCCCTCGATTTCGGTGCGTGTCTGAATGCACGAGAATGAATCTGAAGATAGCGGATTGTGGACGGCAGGAAGGTTCTTCTTCGTGTACGTAACACATTGACCTGATGAAACGCCAGCATATCCTGGTATGTGGCAATACTTGCCCGGCTCCTGTACGCAAATAATATCGGGGTTTTTTTCGAGGGAATCTATTATGTAAAAGAAGTCATTGACTTTGTTGAGAAGGCTTTGCGCATTCCACTGGACTATCAGAGGCATGATTCGGAATCTTTGTTTTCTTCTTGATATGCAATGGCAGCTGGCCTACTGCGTTTGTTACCTGTAAGCGACGCTTTTGGTTTGAGTGTCTGAATAATGTGCTGCATGTGTTGTAGCTGTGCAGCGAACTGCTCGAAGCGACGTTCGTACTGCTCATACTCGGGGGGGAGTTGTCTTTCACTCAAGGTCAGAGCTTCTCTAGCAGCGTTTTGTTCTTTTAGTTGGAAAATAACCGTTTTAGGTTCATCAATAGTTTTCTGTTGGTCACTGATGATTTGCAGATATTTCTTCTGGGTGTTTCGTAGTTCCGCGAGTTCTTGCAGAACGCTTGGATGCGTCTGCGGTGCAGGCGAGGCATTATGTTGAGACGGCGCATTATGCACCCAAGCTGCATATTGTAAGGAGTGGGGTTCGGCGGGTCTCGTTACGGTAGCTGGCTCCCGCCGTCCGTCCCCATGGCCGATGATTCCCAGTGAGGAGGCGCGTTCTTTCAGCAAGGAACGTAGTTTTATTTACATGGTTAGGGGATTGGAGTGAAAAGAGAGAGAAAACGTCAAAAGTCTTCGGCTTTTATAGCCCCGAGACCGTCACTGCAGAAGAACAGGCAAATAAAGTCCCTCTATCTTTCAAAATTAGCGAAAGGTCTTGAACCAGCCGCCGCGCCCTGCGATAGGCCGGTTGGCGACACGTGACCTTTTTGCCTTCGCGCCCCGCCCAAAGGGTCTAGCGGCGGCAGCGCTGTGCCGGCGATAGGTACGGATCACTGTGTTTTCAAGCGTCGAGTGGGGCGATTTCAGCAAGTAAAGAGTACTTCACGCGCCTCTTACTCACTGCTGTTGCAATCTAGAAGCGTTTATACCTGAAACTGAGTGGGCGCAGGAATTCCGTGTTTCAATTTAATGTTTGGAGCGTGACGTGCTAGTATGTCGGGTTTCTATGCCTTCGGTTGCCTCCCCGCGCGGAGGACAGAAAAAAACGTAACTTTTTTTTCGTTCCTCGCGGTGACAAAAATATATGCTGAAGGAAGGCCGAACAAAATCAGTCGCAAGAAATTTGTGCCCACAGAAAACACCCGGCTATGCGAAGTAAGTGATTTTGTAATGGTTATAACTTCAATCAGCCTTTCGCCTGGCCCGCGCACGTGCTTTTGTTCGTGTACATGCATGAGCATTATCTCAGCAACGCTATTATTGCTTTGGCATTCCTTATGATGTAGATTTGTGCGTAGTAGTCAATACAGAAACACACCCCGTATCTCTAACATTAAATTGCTCGGAACCCAATACAGCTGCCTTTGTCTTTCTCACTGGGGGGGGGGGGGGGGGGGGGCTTCAACGCTACAAGCTCACAGGGAAATGAGCATTTGGGATTAGTATTTTGCCACACCTTGCCGTGTTTTCCCGCACTGCAGTGTGCGAGATCGATTAAGGCTTCTTCGTTGAAGCATTCCGCGTAATGTTTTCCCTAGATGATCACAATGCTTTTCAGAAGTTTGAATAAATTATACTGCAAGACACTTGGAGGAAAAAAGCTGAAACCATATATGCCGCACCAAGCATCTTTCCTAATATTCCAAGGCAGAAAATTAGCAGATTTGCTGCCTATTTTATTCGAACAAGAAAACAAGCACTTTTAACTCACCCAAACACCACGTGTTCTTCAAGTTGAGCTCAATGTAAAAATATGCGAAGGAACAAAAAAAAATGTCCTGCATGACAGCTGCTGTGGGGAACCCGCTCGGCACCTGCTTCGGAAACACACGCGTTTTATTTCAATACTGAACGTGCGCCGTGCTCGTTAAATTTATTGTCCCTGTAGTTTGATAACTGATGAGCATCTTAGGCCACAAATATTAATAATTTAACGGTTCAAGCGCGCACCGAGTTCGGTTTCAGGCGCCCGCAATATGCACGGGAGCGAGCGGCGCGTCGTCTGCTATCGCTGCTCCTTGGACCCTCGAGAGGGCGCGCGTGTAGTTGTCGCTGCCTTTAAAAATATAGGGACCTTACAGGCAAACCGGTGTCAGCGTCTCCCGCCAATCCGGTGACCTGCCGTCCTGGCGTCCGGACTCCCGAAAGGAGGCAAAGAGTCACACAATACACTCACCACGCCCCGAAGACTCGTAGGCGAGAAGGTCGGCGAGGAGTTCAGTCCAAAGGGGAGTTGAGGGTGGAGGGTCGATGACCTCCGCTTCCACTGCCGGTAATACTCGGAAGAAGCGTTGAATGATGGCTGCCTCGGGTGAAGGCCCCACCTGGGTTGATGGGAGCGTCTTCAACGGCGGAGTCCCACGCTGACCAAAACGCACGACAAAGCGGGTGTATCGAATTTCGGAAGACACCCAGACCGCTCCCTCCGGCACAGGTTAATTTTCCCTGCTGCGGTAGAGTAGAAGGCAGAAGTGGCTGGGTGAGAAGCTCTTCCGCGGTGCTATTTCACCCAGAGAACAACAAGCCAAAAAGGGGTCTCCGAATTCCGACGTCCTTTTTCTGGGAAATCCATCCACGGCGACCTGCTCGCTCACTTGGCATAAGCTCCTCCAGGAATAATTGGCGTTACTGCCTCCGTCTAAGCGCCGATACGGGGGGGGGGGGGAAGACAGCATTCTGGCAGACAGCTGCACGCTCAATAGCGTCTGCCTCGATGAATTTTAAGGCCAAACGTAACAGCTCCTCCGCCGCCCGTAAAATTTCGGCTGGCCAGCGCTCACAACCGCTGGGCACGAAGAGAAAGGCTGGTGACGAGGACGACGTCCTGTCTTGGAACCGCGACTGCGAACTCGCAACAAACTCCCAAACCACCTCACAATGATGGACAGCAGCAAAACGAACCACACAACACAATGCCATGCCTCGATCAAGCCCCTCGGACTCGCTTAAAACTCTCCAGGCTTCTCAAGACACACAAAGAAATTAAAAACCCCCTACTCTCAAATTTTGGCAGAATTTCGTGCCGCCAAAGCTACAACACTCATGGATGAGGAGATGCCTAGAAGATTAATCATTTTGGCCGTCCAAGCAAAACAACACCAAAAGCAGATATAATCCCGCTCTAGATTCCTGAAACAACCAACCTTAAAACTAGTCTGCTCCTACCATCCGCACTGCTATGTAGCGTTACCTTCTCATATCTAACTACACGAAAAACAACGAACAACACAACTTTCACATGAAGGCTGCCTAAAACCTACAGAAGCTATCTGTGCGTATTCTCTACGCTCACTCAAAACAAACTCAAAACGTAGCCGCAATTACCTACTTGAGACATACCCTGACGTACTAACAAAGTCTTTCACAACAGATTCAGCTGCGTCATACAACTGTCTGAAACGTCTCCCTAACCTTAATGTTCGGTAAAGCGTAACGCTCAGCCTACGTGATCACGCGACCTGTAAGCCATCAATGAATGTAAACAAAATAGAGGTCGCCAGCCTGTGGTTCCGCGTCGTCTGCTATCGCTGCTCCTTGGACCCCTCGAGAGGGCGCCCGTGTAGTTGTCGCTACATTTAAAAATATAGGGACCTTACAGGCAAACCGGTGTCAGCGTCTCCCGCCAATCCGGTGACCTGCCGTCCTGGCGTCCGGCCTCCCGAAAGGAGGCAAAGAGTCACACAATACACTCGCCATGCCCCGAAGACTCGTAGGCGAGAAGGTCGGCGAGGAGTTCAGTCCAAAGGGGAGTTGGGGCTGGAGGGTCGATGACCTCCGCTTCCACTGCCGGTAATACTCGGAAGAAGCGTTGAATGATGGCTGCCTCGGGTGAAGGCCCCACCTGGGTTGATGGGAGCGTCTTCAACGGCGGAGTCCCACGCTGACCAAAACGCACGACAAAGCGGGTGTGTCGAATTTCGGAAGACACGCAGACTGCTCCCTCCGGCACAGGTTAATTTTCCCTGCTGCGGTAGAGTAGAAGGCAGAAGTGGCTGGGTGAGAAGCTCTCCCGCGGTGCTATCTCACGCGGAGAACAACAAGCCAGAAAATTGGCCGCGTATCTGCGTGCTGCGCTGCAAATGTCGTCTAAAGACGATAGAAGAGGCGCTGCGTGAGATATGGACGCAATCTGGCAATACGTCGGGAAACATGAGTGCTGTGTTGCGGGCTGGTAGTCCCGGCGCAGCAGCAGGCGAAGACCGGTGGTGACCAACGCGACCGGCGGGGACGCTAGCCAGCACGAACAGAGGCGCGAAGCGCCGATCAGAAGAAACGTCCGCACTCAACGAGTACTCTCCACACACTCTTTTATTTACACGTCGCCTGGTTAAAACAGGAATGCCAGAGCGGCACCCCATGGCATTCGTATAGTGCAATACTAAACCGAAACCGAAACACAACAATGAACTCGTGCAGAGGGCACGCAGGAAGGCAAGTTTCAGGGCAGTCGCATTTTCAGCGCAGCTTAAGAAACTAGGGTCTCTAGAATTACGTATCTATGTATTTTCTATTAAAGGAACACACCACCTAATACTTACCTAGTGATGTTGTGCCTCAGATATGCGTAATGTTTGCGTTTTGATCAACAACGTACACAAGTATGAACCTAGTCAACCGTTCAAGATGGCTGGCCCTGGGCAAGCGGTTGAACTTTGGCCGGGTTGCTGAATCGAGTGACGTGCCGACAAACAGAAATACAGACCAAAGTTTCTGCGTTTAGGTTCCCCAAGAAAGACTATCGTCTTTAAAAGGGGTCTCCGAATTCCGACGTCCTTTTTCTGGGAAATCCATCCACGGCGACCTGCTCGCTCGCTCGGCATAAGCTCCTCCAGGAAGAATTGGCGTTCCTGCCTCCGTCCACGCGCCGATACGGGGGGGGGGGCACACGCTCAATGGCGTCTGCCTCGATGAATTTTAAGGCCAAACGTAACAATATGTGGCAGTGGACGCTAGCTGCGTCGGAGGCTGTGTTGGTGACTGCGTGCGCGTCTGCGGCGTGAGTGTTTGGTGGTCGCTCTCGAGAGACGGAAAGTTTTGTTCCTGTGACTGCTGCGCTTTCTGGGTCACTTTGCCTGATGCGTTGCGGTGCGGTGATGAGTAGGGCGCTGCTGGCTTGACGGTTTGTTCACTCGTTTACGAAGAGCAGTAGTAGCTGCTGCTACCTTTGGACAGTCGCGAGAACGCGAGTCATGGGGTCCACTACAGTGTATACATTTCGGCGTACAGATAAAATCCTCTGCATGTTTTGTATGGCAGCTTGGGCAAATTTCTGGGTCTCTTTTCGGGGCTGTGCAGACGTCAGCTCTGTGGCCTATACATAAGCAGTTCATGCATGAGGTTATCTTTGGTCTGTACTTGTGCACAAGAAAACGCACTGATTCGAAAGCCACGTATTCTGGCAGGTTTGTGCCGTTGAAAGTGATGAGTGCTGTGTTAGACATGCCGAGAGGCCGTGCCGACACGATTTCGTGGGTCGAACTTGTCAGGCCTTGCATTAACTGCTCTTCAGTTAGACCCTTGATTCTGTGAATGACGCCCCTTATGCGCCCTTCACGGAGAGCAACATATGTATTAAACTGCACAATTTGGTCGTCAATGATCAGGTGCTCCAGGTTGAGCAGCAAATGTGCAGCTTGCTCTGTGTAGCAATCAACCACTGCTAGGTTAGACTTGGTGAGGAGCCTGCATTGAATGTCCGACCCCTTAATTTGAGGAAGCGCTAGACGGAGTCTGTACGCAAACTGATACGGTGGAAGTCGGGTGATGTTAAATGCTTTAGGCCTCAGCATTATGGTCTCAAATAAGGTCTGCGGCTGTGGGGTGGTTGGTGGCTTGAGTCGCGGGAGTTTTCGGTTCTGGACTACGGTCCAGCTTTCCTGGTCTTCCATAGCTGTATCACGGCCGCTGGCTGTATGCTCGGGTAGTGCATGACGCTCAGCAAAAAGATGCGGGCTTACTTGGTTTCTTGTGGCAGCGGGGTTGTTTGCTGGCGCGTCGCTCAGCAGCGCTGGCCGGGATGGTCCTTGGATGGTAAGGTCTGCTGGCTGGCTCTTAGAAGCTTCATCCAGTTGGTCGAGGGGTTGGAATCTTGACGGGGCGATCATCTCCTCTCCTCGGTGGGCTCCCCTACAAGGGGAGCCGGCACGGTGACGAGCGGAGCAAGAGAGCAGTAGACAGACGCTGAAAGCGTTCGTTGCAGCAGCGCGCCGCGACAACCTCCCTGCTCCTCGGTCGAGAAGCGTCTCCCACCGGCGCTAGTAAGTGTGATGCCGCATTACTTCACTGACCGCTCACAGACTGCGGCACCGTCCAGCCCCGCCAACAGGGAGCACCGTGCGAGAGAGAACCTTTGAGAGCTCTAAGGCGCGTTTGTGGAGTGATGCGCATCTGCCTCGGTAGCTTAGGTGCATCTGCCTCGGTAGAGGTGGTGGGTTCGAGTATCGGCGGCGGAACTTTTTCTTATAGTTTTTTCTTTGTCATCCGCTAGCGTCCATTTTATCAACGTCACATCCGTGACGGAAATACGTCACTGAAATCTAGGGGGCCCCCGGTATGGAACACTTTCATGTTAAAACTGAGTGTTTGAGCAACAAATGTGGCAGTGTTCTTGTATGCGTTGCGAATTTCACAATGTTCAATATATTGGATATTGCGCCTCAGTGACAACAGAAACACGACAGTACGCACCTGTGCTATATTGTCGCTGTGGAGAAAATCTGACGTTTTTTGCTGCAGTTATATATCTCCTTATTATTATTTAAAACATTAATCAAATCAAACGTTTATTTAACGTGCCCAGGAACAACCGTAAGGTCTTTGTACTGGCGCGCGAAAAAAACAAAAAAATAAACAAAGGCCAACATTCATAATAAAATATCGGATAAAAAACGTTATAAAATTGCAAATATACAACTATACGCAGGAAAAAAAAAGTCAACAGTGTAGAGGCTATGTAAGTGCAGTGCAAAGCTCGGAGCAGAACAACGACTGGTAGCTGTGAAAACATCGAGCTCCAAAAAGTAAGCATTGTCAAGACGTTGTATCCTGCCAATGATCGAAATAAAAAAAATAATTTAAAAAAATGTCAACAGTGTACGAGGCTATGTAAGTACAGTGCAAAGCTCGGAGCAGAACATCGACAGACAGCTGTCAAAAACAGCGAGCTCCAAAAAGTAAGCATTGTAAAAACGTTGTATCCTGCCAATGGTCCAATGTTCACAGAGGCAGGTGGTTACATGAAAAGGTCTATTCTCTCTGGTCAGCTTACGTGGAAATCGGAAATTAAGACAGTTGAGCAGTACAAAGCAGGATATGATACCGTGCACAAGCTTGTAAAGAAATAACAGATCAGCGCGATTCCGTCGGCAACAAAGTGATGGCAATGATAATAATCTAGCAGCGTTAGAACGAGATCCAGAGTCATTTCTAGCGAAACGATGGTTGTAAATGCTTAGGAATTTTTTCTGGACTCGCTCAATGGCGTTGCTGCTGGAATTAGGAATTCCATTCTAGATCACAGATGCATACTGAAGTTGAGGAAGACATAGCGCGGTGTACAATTTTCGGAAGGGCATAGGAGAACGGAATTCTCTAGGCATTCTGCAAATGCAGCCTAGGGTGCGAAGACCCCGCAAAGCAACACGCTTAGCGTGAGCAGAAAAGTGTAAGGTGCTATCAAAAAGAACACCTAGATCATTGATCTCACATACCTTACACAACGACACAGAATTGACAGAATATAAAAATGGCACACTAGATGTTTTTCGAGTGAAGCTCATTACCTTGGTTTTTGAAATATTTAGGGAGAGGTTATTGCTCCTGCACCATTCAGAAAAAGAACAGAAATCAGATTGCAGCAAGCGACAATTGATAACTGAATGAATTTCCTTAAATATCTTTAAGTCATCGGCATACAAAAGGAAAGAAGAATTCCGAATGACAGAAGAAACATCATTAACATAGATTAAAAAGAGGAGTGGGCTCAGTACCGACCCTTGAGGAACTCCACTAGTAGCTTTGTACAAAGAGGACGTTTGGCCATTAACGGCAACATAACATGATCTATCAGGAAGATAGCTATGGAGGAGATTCACAATTGAAGAATCAACATCAAAGTGTGCAAGTTCATCCACAAGCAGCGAATGGCTGACAACGTCAAAAGCTTTGCTGAGGTCACAGTAAATAGCGTGAACCTGTCCTCTCTGCGAAATAGGCGTGGAGACTTGCATCATGAAAGTGGCAAGATTAGTGACAGTTGAGCGGCCAGCGAGAAACGCATGCTGATTCACAATCAATGAATTTTTTACATGAAAAGACAATATTTTGTGAAGAGCAAGCTCAAAGATTTTGGATGCGGCACAAGGAAGGGAAATAGGGCGGTAGTTCGAGACGTCACTTTTACAGCCAGACTTAAATACTGGGAAAACACGAGCAGTTTTCCACATGCTAGGAAAAGTTGGAGCATGCAGACACTTATTAAATATGGTAGTCAATACTGGTACAAGTATACTGCCATAGGCTTTCAGTATGGCAGAAGGGATGCCATCTGGGCCAGCTGAAAAGGATGGTTTCAGGCGCTTAATGCATTCTGAAATGGAACCTTCATCTAGCGACACAGCATCATCTGTGCCAACTGCCTTAACCTGTCGACCGTTACTAGCTACAGAGGCTGGAGACTTTCAAACACATGAGAAATGCATTGTAAAACAGTCAGCAACGGCAGTAATAATAATAATAATAATAATAATAATAATAATAATAATAATAATAATAATAATAATAATAATAATAATCATTCATTTAACCTGCCCAGAAACAACCGTAAGGTCTTTGTGCTGGCGCACGCAAAAATAAAACAATAAAAATAAACAGTACAATACAGACAGTCCTCAGAAATAACAAGAACAAAAACGCGTAGACAAAGAGATATGAACACAATAGGGGAGGAGTAAAATAGGACGACGCGATAAATATTGAATAAGATTGCATATATACAACTATGTGGAATGACGGAGAAGGGAAGACTTTCTACATTGTGCTATACTATGTCTAGACAGCGCAAAGCTCGGATAAAAACAATGACTGTGGACTATGAAAAACGTCAAGATCAAGAAAATTAACATTATAGAGACTTAGTATTCTGTGAACGGTAGAGTGTTGGAAGAAGCAGGCGGGTACATCCTTTCTAGTTAACCTAGGCGGAATTCGAAAATTAACACAATTGAAAAGCACAGGGCAGGATATGGTACCGTGAAATAGCTCATAACGAAATAACTGATCAGAAGGATTTTGTCGGCAGTGAAGTGATGGCAATGATAACAACCAGCAGTATTTGAACGAGATCCAGAATGATTTCTAGCAAAGCGATGGTCATATATGCTGAGGAATTTTAGGGGCGTAGCTCCTCTTAGTCTAACCTTGTCCCATGTCAGGCGTAACCGGCAGTATCTCCCGAACAGTATAATAGATGGCGCTGTCCCATAGAGATGCATGCAAACTGCAGTTGGGTGACGATATACTAGATGGCGCTGTCCCATAGAGATAGAAAAAAAAAATAAAAGATAATAAAAAATAAATAATAAAAAACAAATAAAAGAATAAAATTAATAAAAAAATAAACAATAAAAATGAAGATTTATATAAAAATAGAAAAATATAAAAATAAAAAAGAAGGAAAAACGGAAAAAGGAAAAATAATCAAAGCGGCGTATCGCTTTGATTACTGCTGGGCGAAACCACTGAACATTTCACGGTGTACACATGATTGCTTCAGGAGCTTCGCCCAAGCTGTTCATCATTCACCCGTGGATATGCTGTAATTTTTTTCTGGACCCGCTGAATGGTGTTACCGCTGGAGTGAGCAATGTCATTGCTAAAGTTGTGCCATACTAAAGTTGTGGAATACATATTGCGGTGTACAATTTGTGGAGGGCTATAGGAGAGCTGAATTCTCGAGATATTCTGCAAACACATCCGAGAGAACGAAGGCCCCGCATAGCAGCACGCTAAACGTGAGCAGAGATGTTCAACGTGCTATCAACAACAAACAACACCAAGAGCACTGATTTCATAAACCTTGCATAACGACACAGAATTGACAGAGTATTGAAATGACACGCTAGATGTTTTGCGAGTGATAGACATGAACTTTGTCTTTGAGGTATTCAGAAAAAGGTTATTGCCGTTGCACCATTCGGAAAAAGAACACAAACCTGACTGCAGCAAGCGACAGTCGCTAACTGAATGAATTTCCTTAAATATCCTGATGTCATCGGCATACAAGAGGAAAGAAGAATTACCAACGCCAAAAGAAACATAATTAACGTAAATTAAAAATAGGAGTTGGCTTAATACCGACCCTTGAGGGACCCCACTAGTCAAGAGGTTTGGCCATATACGGCAACATAACAAGATCTATTGAGCAGATAACTGTGCAGGAGATTCACAACCGACAAGTCAATATCAAAGTGCGCAAGTTTAACAATAATCAGTGTGTGGCTGACTACGTCAGAAGCCTTGCTCAGGTCACAATTGATTACGTTAACCTGTCCTCTCTGTGAAACAGGTGTGGAGATCTGCGTCATGAAACTATAGCAAGATTTGTGGTAGTTGAGCGGCAAGCAAGAAAAACACGTTGATTTTGAATAAATGAGTTTTTCACACTAAAAGACAATATTTTGTGGAGCGAGCTCGAAGATCTTTTATGTGGCACATAGTAGAGAAATCGAGTGATAATTAGAAACATCTGTTTTAGAACCCGACCGAAATACTTGAAAAACCCGAGCAGTTTTCCACATGGTGGCAAATGTGGAAGCGTCTAGGCAGTTATTAATTATCGTAGTCAGTTATAGGACAAATATACTACCATAAGCTTTTAGTATGGCGGAGGGGATGCCATCTGGGCCGCATGATAAGGATGGTTTTAAGCGCTTAATGCCTTCGCAGATCAGATTTTCATCCAGCGACAAAGCACTAGCTGAGCTAACTGCCTTGGGCTGTTGTCTGATATCAATGCTAGAGTCTGAGGCCTTATAAACGGATGAGAAATGCGTGGCAAAACAGTCAGCGACGACATGCACTTCTACCCCGTTTGAGTCCAGTAGTCTGAGGGACTCTACGCGTTTGCTAGAACGTTTACGTACATACTTCCAAAACTCAGCCCGCCTGTCAGAGGCGCTTTTTTTAAGAATTCAGTATACGAACTATGATCCCGTTTATATGGGCGTTTAGAGAGAGTTCGAAAAAAGCTGAACTCTTCCTTCCACTCGCTGGATGGAGAACATTTAGGTTTCGTGTGTGCCCGATCTTTATGCTTCAGTGCACTGATAAGTTCAGATGAGAACCAGTGGAGATATTTACGTTGTTTAGGTGTATATTGTGGAATAAAATTACGCATGCTGCTCAGTACGAGCCCCGTAAAACGATCAACCTGCTCATCAACATTTGGTTTGTCAGTAACCTGTGACCACTCAACGGTGGACATGTAATCATACAGGCCCGTGTAATTACCTCGCTTGAAGGCAAATCTCGGAGATTTTTTTACGTAACTGCTGAAGCTCGTTGTTTCGGCTGATGCGGATAATCTTACGTTAAGTGGTGGGTGGAATTTGTCAGGACGTAGGGGAAAGATGTCGGAGCGGGAAACTTGAAGGGGTTGATCGTTTGACACACACAGGTCTAAGACGTTGCCATTGGAATTGACGACTGAGTTATGTAACGTAGTGCCGTCTACGTTACACGGCACTTTCGGTTCCAGTCACTAGCTCAGAGCGATGAAGCATGTCATCGCGCAACTTCCCACGAAATGGCTTGAAGAGGCATCCGAAAGGCCACATCGAAGGGTCATTCAGGCGTTGTAGTGTTTCCTTGTCAACTTCGATGTAGAACGAAGAATACTGAAATTTGGTTTGAAGCCGCCGGCAGGAGATGGGAGACAGATCCAATGAAGCAATATGTTTTTGGATGTCAGCAGCAGTGGTGTCCGGGCTCAGCTTCGTAACAAAAATGGCCTTGGGCCGTTGTGGCCGTTGTGGCCGTTGAGCTACAGATATATTCGATGTTGTCATAGCTCCAAATGAGGCGGGTTTCTTCTTTCTTTCCCCCACAGTTACCGCTGCAGAAGAGGCTGTCGCAGGCATCACACTGGCACTCTCGCACGTGACTATGTCAGCTGGCGGCGAATTCGAAGATGAAAGAGTTTTGGAGAGAGGTTGTTCAGAGCAGGCAGGTTGCTCGGAAGTCACTGATCGGTCAACGATCACATGCACTGGGGGGATCACAGGTGCCTTCACTGCCACTACGGCCGTGTGGCGCGTCAGCTCCTCACGCAGGAAGCAGACCTCTGCACGAAGGGAGGCGACCACGCGGGCTTGTTGTTCAACACCGCGGGAATGATCCTTACGGAGGTGCTCGTTTTCTTCGCGTAGTTGGGATACCTCGTCGCTGAGGAACGAGATTCCCTCCAACGCGTCGAGGAGAAGGCGGCGCAGCCCGGCGAGATCGCCACCCGGAGGGGTCCACGTGGAGAGGGAACCGGTTTGAGAACTGCAATGCTCATCGCTGTCCGCCGCCGAGTTGTCTTCGCTAGGCTTACCAGCAGCATGGCTCAGATCACATAAAGTGCAGCAAAATGAGCGCGATACGGACTTCAGTAGTTGCAGCTCTTCATCAGGCCAGGTTACACACATCGCTTGAACACGTTTAGAGCAACTTTCACAGCGGAAAAACTGCTGCTTACCGAAAAACGGGCAGGAGCATCGCAAGCATGCATCCAGATTGGGAGTATTATGATTATTATTATTATTAAAACTAAACAAGCCTTAAAAGCGCGACCAGCAGAAAAGACCGAGGGAGGCCCTCAAGCTTTTGGATTTCCCTGTCTCTATGGCGGATGCTTTAGTGAATGAAGCGCTGTAGATACCAACTAACAGTGAGAATGCTGCTCGCGGCGGAATGGAAGGTTGCCGAATTAAAACGATGTTTTTTGGCATGACTTTCTAACTGTTTCCTTGCATTACGAAGGAACGGCGATGTTTTGAAAATGCCCAATTGTCTTAAACTAAGATTTATTGACTGGAATCTTGCCAACCATTCAGATTTGTCCTCTCCGATTAGAATCAGCAAATAATCAAAGTATATTTGTGTTGCGAGATGTCTTCTATCGGTCACTGGCTTCAACTACGCCTTACCTTCTCTGCCCAAGAAAGCCCCACAAGAGTCCCAATGTCCAGTATAGTGGAGAACGTGCTGCGGCCAAGTAATATCACATGCAGAAAAACTACGTGACACAGTTCACCTTTGCACTGGGAAAAAGCATTTCTGCAAGATTAAAACAATGAATAACCCTAAATTCACAGTGGCCTCAGGAGGTTATAATTACAGATTCTCTTTCGGTACGCTCAGCGAGTACAGCTTCAGGTAGCTCACGAGACTATTGGTCAGTTGAGAGCTCGTAAAACGATCCCGTGCTTGGTGACGCCAGCAGGCAGAAAAAGAGCTCTCCACACTCGTTGCCATGGCTACTAGCAGCGCTGAATTGCACTCCTAAGTTTTAAATGCACATATATACCCCAACGAAAAACGCCAGGCCTGCGCGGAAAGCGCAGCACAGTCACAGCGAAAGCTGGAAGAGCGGAATTTCTAGAGCCCGTTATAAACTCTCTTGTGGCTACTAATACAAGTACACTAGCAACGTACCCACTATGTCACAAATCATAATTTTTGTGAAGTTGGGAAGCACCCATCACGACATTATTCGTCGTTCTGTGGAGAAGCGAGGTACCATCTGTAAGACATTATGTGCATTTTGTTGATGCGACGGTTGATGACGATGATGAATTGTGGCTGAGCCCTTTGTAATGGGTTGCAAGCTTTCAACGACCCACTAGTTACGTAATTCGTTTTGTGTGACGCCCGGTCGTTATTTCACTCTCCCACCACGCTTCATAACATACGTTAACGTGAGAAAGAGAGAGAAGGGGGAATTAACTTTATTAAGACCCCGAGGAACTGGATCTTGAGGGCCTTATGGGCTTCCTTGGCAACCAATAGAAGTGCACTTGCGAGGAACCCACTACGCTATAAATCACCATAATTATTGTGAAGTAAGGAAGCAGCCACTATGCAATTTTTCGTCATTCTGTGGTCACTATGCATGCAGCCACTATGCAATTTTTCGTCACCCGCTAAACACTTGTAAGGCATGATATGCACTTTGTTGACGCTGTGGCTAATGACGATTAAGAATTGTGGCATGCGCCTTTGTAATGGGTTGGAAGCATTCAACAACCCCCTCGTTGCGCCAATCGCATTGTGTAACGCCAGATTATAGACCGTTTTCACGGAGAGGAGGAGCGTAGCCTCAAACCGGTGTATTTTCGCGGCTCTCCCTCTCTCCACCGCGTGTCCAACCGTCCGACGGCTGCCGCTGGTGTGTGCGGATTCCCGAGTTTTGCATTGCGTGGTGCGTGAGAGGTCAGCGTGTTTCCATTTTTCGACGCGCTGAAGCAATTGTGCGGCCGCAAATCGAAATTTCGAACGAGAACAGGTCGACCAGCTACTGCGCTGTGTTTGGCTGCGGCGAAAAAAAAAACGTAAAAGTCTGGCAGCCCAGGCATGCGAAGTGAACAATGCTCTTGTTAAATCACTTCGCTTCTCTCATGTCGCACGCGTTCCTATCTCGCAAATCGTATATTATATGTGGTGTCTTCACTTATGGCCACTTTTTCAAGTCATCACACCAGCTTGTGATTCTGCTTGAGTGCTGGAACACTTTATCATCTGCACCAAAGAGAACCGATGTCAAGGCTGACGATTAATACACAACATTTTTCGCCAAGAGTTGTTATCTTATAACATCAACCTCTCTGATTTCTATGCTACAGCACATGATTTACAATGCCTGCGGCTAGAAAATGTTCCATCTTAGTGCGTGCAATTTCGAGATTATCGATCTAGCACTTTCCAATCTACGTGACAGAAAGGGCCGCATGGCATGTGTGCTTTGGCGCAGGTACGCGTCTCTAACGTTTCGTCGAGAACACGTTCTTTCTCGACTTGTCAATTTTTTGACGATAACTGGGGTAGCGCTATGACAACCGCACCTTTTTTTTTTTTTTCGCGCGGTAACCTGGGTGCCGTGAACAATCGGCCCACGTTCGTTAAAGCCAGGTCGTTACCTGGACACGTGTGCTCGTCGTAATGCTTCTCAAATACTCGCCAGAAAACAAACTGACAATAATGTTACAAAAAATGGGCGCCCTTTCGGCGTATCGCTAGTGGCGGCGCCTCGCGCCGAAGCGAACTTACGCCATGCCATGCTTCCAGATGTGCAACAGGCTTATTTTCATTTTATCATCGTGTTGTTTCTACGCCGAATTTTGAGCTCACCCGTCGTACATATGTTTCTTGTCCTGTGCAACGATCAGAGCCTACAAGCTTTTACCTACGACGGCCACACAAATCAGCACAGGCATCGGTGTTTGTGTCGTTCCATGAACATTGTATTGCGACGTACTAAGCGGAACCAAATGGTCTGTTAGGGATTAGAGTTATGTTTAACTTGCATAATCACGGCACGGAAACCCGAGAGTCATCTTGGACACTAATGCGCGCACCTGGCGCGCAGCCGGACAATGGCCTACGTGTTCGCTCGTCTCCATTTACGTTTCTCTGATTACTTCGAGGGTTGTCCTAATTGTTAACGCTCTCTTATAGTGCATATTCCAAGAACCAAACCAGGGCCAGATATAACAAAATATACAAAGCAATTACCACTTCACACATGCTGCTTAAGAACTGCATTGGCATTCTACTCATCGTCAGCGCTGCTGCGGGAACGTCTCGTGGGCTGCCGCTGCTTGCTGTTTTCAGCCATTTTGAAGCTGAAAGCTTAGCGATTACTTACGGGCACCTTTACACTCGCGAAGCGTTGCTGTGTTTTGCCCGTGTACCGCGAAGAACAGCAATACCTTGTGAACCGAGCTTATACGCTGCATACACCGCCGCGGAACCCCACACACCGGAAGGGCGGCGAAACATCGCAGACGCTAGACGGAGCTGCGGCGGTGGAGAGCTTTAAAAATTGAATCCTCCTTGTGAAATTGGTGTATAGAATTCGCTTGGTGTGACGCCTGGTTGTTATTTTGCTCTTCTACCACACTACAATACATATATTATTTTGGTTACTTCCCGACATGAAGGGATCTTTTTGCGAAGCGGTTTCAAGCACCGGCATGGCTCTGAAGTAGAACACTGGGCTCCCACGCAGAGGGCCCAGGATCGAACCTCGTTCCATTCCTGGGATTATTTTCTTATTTAGGTTTTTTTTCTATTTCGAGCGATAGTGGTTACGGACACCGGCGGCGGCGCCAGCAGACAACAACGGCGCCGAATACGGCCCTTCTTGTGATCTCATAACACCTTTCGCTGTGGGTGGGAGAATGAACGCGGCCGTAGCTCAATGATAGAGCATCAGACTCGTTATTCCAAGGTCACAGATTTGGCCCCTGCCGGCAGCTAGTTGTCGTTTCGTCCGCTTTGCTTTCTTCACATTTTACGTCGTAATTATTGCAAAGAATATCCCCTATACTTTCATTGGCTTTCTGGTTAGTTCTATTTATTTCGATGTCCCAAATGACATTCCGCACATTAAAGCCGCCGCAGCTGAAGCTCCGAAAATTATTGTGGGTTCCAGGTGACTAGGGGTTAAAAATAGATCCATGGAATGGCTGATTCATTAGCGCGGGCATACCTGGATGGCCCACTAATTCAGTACTTCTAATAGTTGAATTTCAAACAGCGATGAGATACTACAAATAAGGAACATCTACAGATATGATGGAAACCATAACGAAATGGACGAGATATCAGCACTTAAAATGTCCATGCAAACCTCAGTGCAGTCAATCTAGACAATCTCAAGTTGTGATAGCCAAATTTCGTTGCCGTGTCCACCCATTTTATATACTTATGTTAAATCAGGGCTGGCCTGGCGATATCGCCCCTCTGTCGATTCTGCGAATAGAAAGTATTCAACATTTTTTTTTTTGCAATGTCGAAAATATTCATTGCTTATATAAAGGCTTCTGCTTAATCTGTTTACGAAGGTATTTTTAAGTTTAACTGAAGAAATTGTACTAAACTTCGATGCCTCCGCTTTGGAACATTGCCACGGGAATGTATTTGATACGTTTTGTAATTTCATTCAAGCTACTAAACATATTCCATTATGTGTCTCTGCTTTATTGAATATTCGTAATATAGTTATATAGTTACATAGTCTGAACCGCTAAAAAACTGCAGAACTTCGTTATTATATTGCCTGTTATCTTATTTTTTATGTTTAATTATTTTAAAGGAATAAGCGTTCTCGGAGTTATCATCGAAATGCTTAATACCCCAAGTGGGTATGTGCCATAGTGGTGATTACGCAGCTAAACCAGGAGATCGAGAGAGCGCTTCGAGTTGTCGACTTCGAAGAAAAGCTGTCCAAGAATACTGCTGAAATGGCATCGGCACCTGGAAGGAGGTCAAGAACTGTAGGGCCGTTCAAGCACGAAGACGACAAGCCCCCTGCTTGTCTTCTCAGGATCAAGAAGGACATCGCTGATCTGGCGATCGATCCACCAGAAGGACTGTACGCTGTCCCAGAAGAAGGTGATATCAAGAGCATATACGCCCTGATTGTGGGACCGCGAGGGACGCCATACGAGCACGGCCTGCTTATCTTTCACCTGCTTTGTCCCAAAGAGTACCCCATGGCCCCTCCCAAGGTTCGTTTTATAACCACGGGCGGACGCGCGTTCCTTCATCCATACCTGTACACGAACGGGACAGTGTCCTTGAGCATTTTAGGCACTTACGCTGGTCCCCAGTGGTCATCTGCTCAGACTTTGAGCAGCCTGCTACTGTCCATTCAGTCGCTTTTGACGGAACTGCCGTATTATGACCACCCATTCAAGAGGCACACCAACAAACAAGAGGAGCGAAAGGAAGCAGACGACTACAACACCTTCGTCAGGTATGAGGTGCTCAAAGAATCAGTGTGCGGCAGTGTGGAACGTTGCCTTCAGGACGATTGCATGTACCCGCCGGCTCTTCAGCGCAAGCTTTTCAAGCTCTTTTTGGAAAACTACGCCAATTATGAGCGGTGTGTGAGCCAGGACATCAACCTCTCCGGCACACCGATAAAGAATCCCTTTAGCGGTGGCCTTGGAATGTACGACCACGAAGCACTCGCAAGCCGACTGAGGATTCTCAAGAAAAATGTAGACACGAGGTGCAGTCCAACGATCTAGGGGCCGTGTTTTGAAGCTGTGTTCGAGAGGTCAGTGAACTGTTGGTCGCCCCACTGGAAGGGAACAGTGAAGTCATCGGTGACAAAACTGTCGTCGGAATAAAACAATTTCATGAACCAATAGCGCTTGCTAATTGATTCATCCTTGCAAATAATTAAGGAGAAAGCCTTAGATGCATCATCAAAGGCGACAAGAGACCGTCGATATCAACACGAGTGAATCGAAAGTCACGTGACGATGTCACCAGATGACATCAAAGGTCACCGAGATCAGGGCGTCATCAACATGACTATGACGTCACATGACGTCATCGCACGACATCATCGCATGGTCAAAGGCGGCCCGATCATCGAGGCACTGCAAGAACACGTGGTAGCAGAAAGCTTCCATTGCCTCAAGTGCCAGATGCAACTACATGATGAACCGTGTGACTTGTTTAACAGCGAAGTTGTTTAGCAAATCGTTCCTGATGAGTCGATCGCAGAGAACTATCATAATCTTAAGGGCTATGTGCCGCTGTGCGCCTACGTGAGTACACAGAGAGAGAGAGAGAGAAAGGACAGAAACAAAGAGAGAGACGGAAAGCTATAAAGAAAGAGAAAGATTATTGCCGAAAAAGAAATTCTGAAGAGGCGAGATTAGATGCCGCATACCCTCGATCCGAACGCGAGCGTTCTCACCACTCGGCTATCCAGGCACGCTAGCATAGCATACTATAGCATAGCCTTGTATAGTATGATGTAGGAAAGGGGTGGCAAAGGGAAGTGAGCGTGAGGACGAGAGATGTGATGAGGGAAGGAGGAGGGGAGAGAGTAAAGCCTAGCACAGAAAGAATGAGAAAGACAGGAACAGAGCGAAAGGAATACAGAAAGAAAGAAGGAGAGACAGAGAGAACATCAACAAAAGAGGGAGAGAAAAAAAACGCCAGGCCTGCGCTGAAACCGCAGCACAGTCACAGCGAAAGCTGGAAGAGCGGCGTTTCTAGAGCCCGTTGTAAGCTCTCTTGGGGCTACAATACAAGCACACTAGAAAGATACCCACTACGCCATAAATCACAATTTTTGGGAAGTTGGGAAGCACCTACTAAGCCATTATTCGTCATTCTGCGGAGAAGCGAGGCACCAGCTGCACGTCTGTAAGGCATTATGTGCAATTTGTTGACGCGACGACTGATGACGATGAAGAATTATGGCTCAGCCCTTTGTAATGGGTTGGAAGCTTTAAACGGCCCACCAGTTATGTAATTTGCATTGGGTGACGCCCGGTTGCTATTTCCCTATCCCGTCATGCTGTATAACATACGTTGCCGTGGAAGAAAGACGGGGTGGGGCGAAGAACTTTACTGAAACCCCAAGTAAATGGATCATGCGCTTATGGGATTCTTTGGCAACCAATACAAATGCACTTGCGAGGAACCCACTACGCTCTAAATCATTGTAATTTTACTGAGACCCCGAGGAAATGGATCATGCCCTGATGGGCTTCATTGGCAACCAATACAAGTGCACTTGCGAGGAACCCACTACGCTCTAAATCATTGTAATTTTACTGAGACCCCGAGGAAATGGATCATGCCCTGATGGGCTTCATTGGCAACCAATACAAGTGCACTTGCGAGGAACCCACTACGCTCTAAATCGTTGTAATTTTACGAGACCCCGAGGAAATGGAACATCCGCTTATGGGCTTTCTTGGCAACCAATACAAGTCCACTTGCGAGAAACCCACTACGCTCTAAATCACTGTAATTTATCTGAGACCCCGAGGAAATGGATCATGCGCTTATGGGCTTCCTTGGCAACCACTACAAGTGCACTTGCGAGGAACCCACTACGCTATAAATCATTGTAATGTTTGAGAAGTAGGGCAGCAGGCACTGGGCCTTTTTTTGTCATTCTACGAAGAGCCGTGGTACCCGCTAAACGCATGTAAGGCATTATGCGCACTTTGTTGATGCTGTGCCTGACGATGAAGAATTATGGCAGAGTCCTTTGTAATGGGTTGGAAGCATTCAACAACCTACTCATTGCGCAATTAGCATTGTGTGACGCCTGGTTACAGAATTCGCGTTGTGCGACGCGTTGCGCGACGCTTGGTGCTTAGTTTACTCTCTACCACGCTATATTGCATATGCTAATGTGGTTCCTTCCCGACATGAAGCCTGTATAGGACCTTTTTGCATAGCAGTTTCAAGCACCGGAATGGCTCAGAGGTTGAATACTGGGCTCCCACGCAGAGGGCGCAGGTTCGAACCTCGTTCCATCCTGGAATTTTTTTCTTATTTCGTTTTTTTTTTTCTTATTTCGAGCGATACTGGTTACGGACACCGGCGGCGGCGGCGGCGGACAACTACAGGCGCCAAAAACGGCCGGTGAAATGATCTCATAACAGCTTTCGCTGTAAAAAAGAACCAAGGTGGCAATTAAATTTTCGATGGCTTCGTGAATTCAGATGCGCTTATCATCGGGCACAAATCTCGGCATAATCATAAACATGCGCGATCCCAGTGAGTATTGTGTATAGTACCAGGGGCGTAGCCAGAAATTTTTTTCGGGGGGGGGGGGTTCAACCATACATTATGTATGTTCGTGCGTGCGTTTGTATGTGTGCGTGTACATATACGCAAGCAAAATTGAAAATTTTCGGCGAGGGTTTGAACCCCCCCCCTCAAACCCTTGGCTACGCCCCTGTGTAGTATGAAGTTGACCAAGCGAGGTGTCGAAACAACCAAAGCGACATTCGAATAAGCAAACACGGTGCGTGATCAGGCGTCGATATTATTCGAAATGAAACACGCCTCTGCAAGAAACATGCATGATCGAAGTGGGCATGAAATATTTATTTATTTTTTTTGCGCATATCATTATGCTGTCAAACGGAGCTCTAAATAAATCCAAGGTGACATTAAACTTGCGATCCGACGTTGTTATCATTCGATGCAAACCTCGGCAAAATTGAAACTCCCACGAAACTGAACACTGCGCATGGCGATGCAGCCACTTACTCAACAGGGCAGATGCAAATTTATGCTTTTCATACTGAGCTCATAATAAATTTAAAGCCGCACGACAAACTTGGCATCCAAGCAATCGAAAAGCTATCAATAGAAAACGCACCCGAAAGCGTGCTGGATGTTTGCTGACAGCTCCGAGTAGACACGACTGCCGCAACGAATGTGCGTTTTACCGGTATCATAAAAACAGAACTGGCGCAGTCAGCTCCCTATTCATGTCAAACAAATGTGCCCGTTGAGCATCGGCACGCACGTAGCGCTCGCACAAACAGCATCGCCCTTACGACCTGCTCGGTCCCGAAAAGGTGGTCGATCAACCGCCCTCCTCTGGTGAGATCCCCTCCGTGAAAACGCTTTTTTCCATCTCTGGGATCTTTCTAAACCTTCAGAGCAAGCGACACGTGAAGCTGCACGTGCACGGCGAGCAGAGAACAGCGCGTGCAGGGTGCGTGAACGCGCTCAGACAGCGCAGTCAAAAGCCAGGCGCGGGGAGAGAAGCGACCGGTTTTTGCAAGAAAGGCGGCGAAATGCGTGCGACGCAGCGCCCCCTGGCCGAGCTTGGGAGGCATATAGGCGGAAACCGCGCATACTAGAGGCGACGGGTCCGTGCTTTGCTGCGCCAAGCTTCGCGTGACTTAATTAGTGCAAACTGCACGCAATTTTCTTAGCAACCAAGTTGTTTAGCAAATCATTCGTTGTGAGTCAATTGCAGAAAAATATCATCACCTTAATGGTTATGTGCCACTGTGCGGCTTCCTGAGAATGAGTACAGAGAGGGAGAGAGAGAGGAAGAAAGAACGAAAAGAAGACAAGAAACAAACAGAGAGACGGAAAGAAAACTATTAAGAAAGGACAGAAGAGCAATTCTTGTCGAAAGAAGAAATTCGCCACGAGGCGGCATTCGAACCCGCATACCTTTGATCCAAGTCGAGCATCCTAACCACTAGACTAACCAGGCACGTTAGCAGAGCAGAGCATAGCCTTGTTAGTATGGCACAGTATAGTCAATCGCAGCACAGTCAGAGCGAAAGCTGGAAGAGCGGAATTTCTAGAGGCCTTTATAAACTCTCTTGTGGCTACTAATACAAGTACACTAGCAAAGTAACCACTATGCCACAAATTATAATTTTTGTGAAGTTGGGAAGCACCCGTCACGACATTATTCGTCATTCTGTGGAGAACGAGGTACCATCTGTAAGGCATTATGTGCACTTTGTTGATGCGACGGTTGATGACCATGATGAATTGTGGCTGAGCCCTTTGTAATGGGTTGCAAGCTTTAAACGAGCCACTAGTTACGTAATTCGTATTGTGTGACGCCCGGTCGTTATTTCACTCTCCCACCACGCTTCATAACATACGTTAACGTGAGAAAGAGAGAGGGGGGGAATTAACTTTATTGAGACCCTGAGGAACTGGATCGTGAGAGCCTTATGGGCCTAATTGGCAACCAATAGAACTCCACTTGCGAGGAACCCATCATAATCATCATCATCATCAGCCTGTCTACGTCCACTGCAGGGCAAAGGCCTCTGCCATGTGCCGCCAGTCAACGCGGTCCTGTGCTTTCTGCTGCCACGTTATACCTACAAACTTCTTAATCTCATCTACCCACCTGATATTTTGTCTCCCCCTCACGCGTTTACCATCTCTTGGAATCCAGTGAGTTACCCTTAATGAGCACCGGTGATCCCGCCGACGTGCTACGTGCCCGGCCCATATCCATTTCTTCTTCTTGATTTCAACTATGATATTCTTAACCCCCGTTTGTTCCCTGACCCACT
This sequence comes from Rhipicephalus sanguineus, assembly GCF_013339695.2. Classification (NCBI taxonomy): domain Eukaryota; kingdom Metazoa; phylum Arthropoda; class Arachnida; order Ixodida; family Ixodidae; genus Rhipicephalus; species Rhipicephalus sanguineus. The sequence goes on from NC_051185.1 coordinate 140,037,852, forward strand.
CTGCTCTCTTCCTGTCTCTTAAGGTTACACCTGTCATTTTCCTTTCCATCGCTCGCTGCGTCGTCCTCAATTTAAGTTGAACCGTCTTTGTAAGTCTCCAGGTTTCTGCTCCGTAGGTAAGTACCGGTAAGATGCAGCTGTTATATACCTTCCTCTTGAGGGATAGTGGTAGACTACCATTCATGATTTGATAATGCTTGCCGAATGAGCCCCATCCCATTATTACTCTTCTAGTTATTTCACTCTCATGGTTCGGCTCCGCGGTTACTACCTGTCCTAAGACTTGCGGGCAAAATGACTCGTGGTATAGTTACCCACCTGAGCTCCAGCACAACGGAGGATGCCTTCTTCGGAAAGGCCTTCTCAACATCATCGCCAGCTGAAGATCAGCGACTGTCTCGGTACCTTTGTTGCCGCATGACATCGTGCTGTGTGGGCTCAAGTAAAACTTTCGGCGTGTTCTCCAGCTCTTCCTGAAAGTCATTACAAGAATACCATGCATGTAGCGCGTCCTTGGAGCGCCTGTCTAGCGTAGGTGCGGACGTATTCACTAAGAAGCGAGCCTATAGCTGTCCGATGACAGCTAAATGCAGATGTTTCTCACGTTCAGCAAGCTGTAGTTACATCAGGAAGTTGAGCATTGAGTACTCTAGCACTGTTTATAAACTTCGGCTTCAAAATTAGTTTGCGTCTTCTTATATATCTACAAGTGCCTACGTTTCTGGTTATTGATTCCTGAGCGAGTGAAGCGACCTTGAACACCTTAACGTACACACTCGAAATTATTTGCTGTACTTACTCAGGTTGAAGTGAAATGAAATCTTTTATGTGCGCAAATAATGTTTTCTCGAATTATGCTATTTAAGCATCTCCTTATTGCTACAAAATATGTGCATTTATTTATTTAGTAGAAACACACCAAGCAGCAAGTTTGCCGAGAGTTTAGAGAGGATTTGTTTTCAGAGAGCGTTGATGATGAAATCTATCATTTTGTGTTTAATTTCATGTTGAGAAAAATGGCTTCACTATGTGGCACAGAGTTACAACATGTGACTGTACATGCAATTTTAAGCCACTATGCTACTCGAAAGGTGCGGAATATGTCTGCAAATTATTCTTTCTCAATGAGTATTTCAGGTAAAATTATTGCTTGGAATAGAACTTTTATCTGAAATATAAATATGACCTTCATAAAATTGCTATTGTAGGTTTCTTGCAGCGAAGATGCACTGAATAAAATTTCTGACCATGGAGTAACGGCAGAAGTAACGTTCGTTACATCTTTCCGGTAACGGAAACGGTAATGCGCGAAGGGTGGTAACGCGTTACTTTATCTTTATTGTAACGAGTAACATATGCAGTTACTTTTTTTTTTTGGTAATGCATACAACACGGCTCTTATGTAGTTTTTATTTTCTAGAACTTTCGAACCACTGTTCCCTTTCCCCGCTTCTAAGGTCACTTCTGCCCCCGCATTGTCAAAGTCCTCGCCTCCCCAGGAAGTTCTCCGTGTCTTATTCCGATTGTTTCCCCCTCCGTCCCCCTCCCCCCTTTTTTTTCTTCCTTACTTGACATGCCGCCCAACTTTTGAGGCCATTCCCCTGGGCGGGCCACCTACGGTGACACTTGATGCATATGTCTGCCAATGACTTTACCCATTAAACCCGTGTTTTTCAGGCACCCATCTCAGTGTCACTTACAGTCGACATCTGAACTTTTAAAATTATGCCGCCCGTTTATCCCCTTTTGTATTTGCCTTCCCCTTGTGCTTCCTATACAGAGGCGGTTTTTTGGAAATAGAGAGACGCCACCATCTTTTGCAGCCTTTGCGGTAGCTGGACTGGGCGACCCTCTGCCAGTTTGCTAAGTTTCTTTCATGCTCCGCCTTTTTCTTCGTCAACAAAGCGAGAGCCTTGGGCGGCTCTCGCTTGTTGTACCGCTCCTCCTTCAATCTCTTTTCCCACCCCCCTCCTTTTAGATGCGAAGTATCTTATGGCGGAGTTCAATCCGGTGGTGGTGTGCGGCGTGACCACCCTTACTGCGCATGCGCATACCCTCTCCACTCACTCTCTCCCCTTCCCCTCTCCACATCCCCTCGCCACTTCCCCTCTCTCCTCCCCCTCTGCACTTTCCCTCTCCTCTCCCCCTTTCCACTCTTCCTCTGAAACGCGGGCTAGACATGCCGAAATTCTGCGCAACGCCGCGATTAGCACCAGCGCATGCGCGTCCCCTTTCCCTCTCTCTCTTCTCCTACGCTGCCCCCCTCTGCGTTCCCCGCTCGCCCTGTGAGAATTAACGGCCAGGCTAGAGGGAAGACAAGACGCGCGTAGCGTTCCTCTTCGCGTTCCACGACGCGAGGTCGGTAGCATGCCCGAAGAACGCCAACAGAACGCGATCGTGCAAGTGCTCCGGCTTCGCATCGCCTCATGGTCCCCTTTAGCGGGAAATGGTGTAAATTTTCAGCAGTTCCCCTTATCTCCGAGATGAGATTCTTGAGCGCATTTGCGAACTTGCTTGAAATTGGGCAAGGGTTATACTCTTTCCAGTCAGCAATTACCAACAGCGGCACTCGCCACCGCTGCACATGACGTCAACACTAACCCCCTTAAAATTAACACGTCAAGGATGACCAGGCGCCTTTGACAAAGATTGGTCCCCCTATCAAAACGTCGGCCAGCCTCTCTGAGGCACTTTCTCCTGTTTGTTCACGTATCCCACTGCTCCTATCTTGACTTTCTTATCCTTACTGGCAACATAAAAGATTAAACGAAGCTATAAATCAAGATGAAAAAAGCAACTAAGCTCTAAAAAATCATTAATCGCGCAAAAATGGCGCGCCGAGAGAACACGTCAGCGGCGGCGGCGCGCCGATCAGTCGGCGTCGTCGGCGGCGGCGCAGCGAAAACTGTCGGCGGCGGCGCGCCAACCTCTCGGCTATAGTGAACTTACAGTGTAAGTGAACTAGAACCTCTTCTAGTTCACTATGCACTGTAAAAAATATGTGTAAAAGTACAGACATCTTTACAGAAAATGTCTGTGTTCACACAGAAAATTTCTGTTAATTGACCTTAACAGAGATATGTACCTGAAAAAAAAAAACAGATAATTTCTGTCTTTAACGTCGGCGCTTAACAGACGATTGATCACGTGTTTCTTAGTACTTGAAAAACAACTATAAAAATAGACTGCACCAAGTAATAAATTGCTTATATTTTAGGAAGCAAGCCAACGGTAGCAATTAATTTTGTTTCAAGTAATATGTGTATTTGTACATGTTGCGGTCCTTGCTTTCGGCGCGCTTCAATGCACAGATTCAAATTTCACGCTGCGTAGGCCTAGTTTGTGGACTGGACCAACTGATGTTCCTCGTTGTTTGCTCGTCGACGGTCCGCTGCCATTGAACCACTTCGCTTTGTTACAGTTCGTCCATCAGGTGAGTAAGAGTTCCCTTGCTGCTTTATGTGATTACTGAACTCTATTCTGTGTTACTGAAGTGCTATTACGTGATTATGTTGCTGCTGTAGCGCTTGATGACAACGGCTCGTGTAGCCACACAGTTAGGAACGTTTTACAGCGAAAGCTGTTATGAGATCATTTCAACGGCCGTTTTTGGTGGCGTAGTTGTCCGCCGCCGCCGCCGCCGCCGCCGCTGCCGCCGCTGCCGCCGCCGCCGCCGCCGCCGCCGCCGCCGGTGTCCGTAACCACTATCGCTCGAAATAAGAAAAAAAAACGAAATAAGAAAAAATTTCCAGGATGGAACGGGGTTCGAACCTGGGCCCTCTGCGTGGGAGCCCAGTGTTGTACCTCGGAGCCATGCCGGTGCTTGGAACTGCCTTGCAAAAAGGCGCTATACAGGCTTCATGTCCAGAAGGAACCACATTAACATATGTAATTTAGTGTGGTAGAAGATTGAAATAACAACCACGCATCACACAACGCGAATTCTGTAACCAGGCGTCACACAATGCGAATTGCGCAACGAGTGGGCTGTTGGATGCATCCAACCCACTACAAGAGGCTCTGCAATAATTCTTCATTGTCATCAGGCACAACACCAACAAAGTTCGCATAATGCCTTACATGTTTTTAGCGGGTACCACGGCTCTCCGTTGAATGACGAAAAATGGCATAGTGGCTGCTTCCCTACTTCAGAGATATTATGATTTGTAGCATAGTGGGTTCCTCGCAAGTGCACTTGCATTGGTTGCCAAGGAAGCCCATGAGCCCATCATCCATATCCTCAGGGTCTCAATAAAGTTTTTTCCCCTCTGTCTGTCTCTCTTTCTCACGTCAATGTATGTTATATTGCATGGTGGGAGCGACCGGGCGTCACACAATGCGAATTACGTAACTGGTGAGCCGTTTAAAGCTTCCAACCCATTATAAAGGGCTGAGCCACAATTCTTCGTCGTCATCAGTGGTCACGTAAACAAAGTGCACATAATGCCTTACATGTGTGTAGCTGGAACCTCGCTTCTGCGCACAATGACGAATAATGGCGTTGTAGGTGCTTCCCAATTTTACAAATATTGTGATTTATGGCGTAGTGGGTACATTGCTAGTGTGCTTGTATTAGTAGCCCCAAGAGAGTTTACAACGGGCTCTAGAAATGCCGCTCTTCCAGCTTTCGCTGTGACTGTGCTGCGCTTTCCGCGCAGGCCTGGCATTTTTTTTTTGAACCAATGTAGAAATGTTGGTTGCTAGTGCACGTCGTATTTAGCTGTGCTGCTGCGCTTAGCCGTGCGGCAGGAGGTGTAAGCAGAACAGTACTGCCATTTGAAATGTGCCAAACGGCGGCCGCCGTCTGCGCAGTGTGCTTCGTTGTCACCGCGCAGAGCGTACTATCGTGCACGCCGAGTTCAGGCTTTGAGTGCGCGAGATTGCGTCACACTGCACTGAGTTCGTCCTTTGTCTTATCTGTAAGGAGCTAGTTTAGGCGCACCGAAGCAGGTGCTCCGCTAATGTTGCCATCAAAGAATGTGTTCGTGTCATGTGGCGTTGGCGGAATGAGTCCCATCTATGCGGATCGCGTGCGTCCTTAGATTATCATGCGTCATTATTAGTTCTGCTTTGCCAGCCTCGTTATAAACGGCCCTTTATAGTTCGCGTCAACCAGCGTCAGCAGAAGTTGGCGACGCCACGTTCGTTGCTTCGTCACGTTACGTTGACGCGAAAACCGAGCACTACGTCGACTTGACGCATGCGCAGTTGAGCACGCCCGGCGTCCCTTCGAAGTGGCGGCATTTGATGAATGCGCGCTCCGTCGAAGGTATCGGCGCCGTGATTTGACGCTGGATTTTGAGAGTGGTGTAAGCGCTTACTTGTTCGAAACACGCTGGCTGTTCTGCACGCGTTTCGCTGGCGTTGGGGGAGGGGGGGGTGTGCTTTGAAGTGGCGGCCTTTGATGAATGCGCGCTCCGTCGGAGGTATCGGCGCCGTGATTTCACGCTGGATTTTGAATGTGACTACAGCGCTTACTTATGACTAGAGCTTATGTCTTTCTCGGCACCAAACTGACCTTTTGCAGCGTTAGCTCCACTGGCCTAGCCGAGCCAGTTGCGCGTGGCTCCTCAAGAGCCGTGCTGCGCATGCGCGAGGATCAGTGATGTCACGCACAAGAGCCGGCACCTCCCGCGCACTCCGCCGCCGCAGCGCGCGACTCGCCACCGCCGGTCTGCGCTTTCCAGAGAAGTGACGTCGTAGCCGTGGCAGACGTATTGGCGCCGGCGCGCGCGCAGCTATTCGCCTTCGCTGTGCAGTCGCCGTCTGACACTGCACTGGAGCCGCTTGATAGCGCCTCTGACTGGCGTTTGCCAATGTGGTATAGCCATGGAGAAGGAGAGCGCAAATGCTGCTCAACGGCGCAGAAGAGCGGAGAAGCTTAACTCATCGGATCGCGAAGTAGTTGCCTGGCAAAATAAATATACATGTGCCACATAATACATATACCGTGTGTGTGTCATTGGAGCAGCAGTAAGCATTATAATCAAGCTAATCCTAGACATTCAGGAAAGCTAAGAATAATTAGCTGAACCTTTGCTAATGGTACGTTATCCTGGCATAGCCGAGCTAAGCCACTGCAACAATCTTTCTTTTATTCAGCACTTCTTCCTTCTTGCGCATTTCACGTGTGCTGCCAGTTGAGCCCCGTTGACCTGATCGGCTTTTTGCTCATCAAATAAATCATTTATCACCGTCGTGTGCCTATCGACGTTGCTGCTTTTGGATACGCCAATCGGTAATCTGCCGTCTTTTTGCAAGTTCACACATTTCTCAGAGACGTGCTAAGTTTTTATTACGAGCACAATTTCGAATATCGAATTATTTATATATCGAACTATTTCACAATCTCCATCGAGTTCGATATATCCGGGATCGATTGTGCACCGAAAATAGAGCGAACCATCACAGTGCAGATCAGCACTTTCAAAATGCGCCATTTCACTTCCACTTAGGGCAAGAGATTCGGTGCTAATGCAGCCTGAAAATCGCTTCTTTATTTTTCATCTTTTTTTTGCATTGTGCTTTTTGTTAAGCATCGCTGGGGCGATAAAAGTGTTTGAGAGTACACAGTGTTAAAATATGTGCAAGCATCCAGTTTTAACAAATTGTTTAAAAGGGCTTGAGCTTGTTGGCTTGGCTTCATAACAGAAAACTGCGCGGGCAAACGGGACAAGAAAGTCCTGTCAGCCTTTCTTGTCCCGTTTGCCCGCGCTGTTTCCTGTAATTAACAAATTAACAAATTCTATTTTGCCTCACGCCTACTTATTCGATCAATGCTCGTTTGTTTATTCAAGGATACCATCTGGGATGATAACCTTCAGGAAATGCCAAGTTGGCCTTTCATATTTGCGAAAGGTATGCTATTCTCCCCTTCTAAATATGAGTAAATTATGAACCCGAACTTGCAGGGGGTTGTTTCCTGACAGCAAAGTCCTTCACAGTTTGCATTGACAACGTTCCTCTCATGCAAGCATGCAGCCCCAGAGAGGCGTTCAAGATATTATTCCTGGCACACTTTGCGTCAACGTTGCCTACGCAAAAGAGGCAAGTCTTACCCTGGAGTTCACTCATAGGTGAGATTGAAACTAAATCTTGGGCACAATACTTCGGTCAATGACTCTAGCTTTCCGGTAACATTGAAAACAAAATGTCTGGTATATTGCTCACATAAAATACCTTTATTTATTGAGATGGCTTCATTTAGATAAAAGGAAAAGAAAGCGTTTTGGAACAAAATAATAAACCTAAACCATTATCCCTTCAATGAGAAGCTACCTGTTTTATGGTATACTGCTTGCGAGTATCCACAAACATACTGGCTGTCAGTACTTAGACATTAGAAGGTTCAAATTCTAATTTTAGTGTTAGATAGGTTAGAAGTTTCATTTTAGACTTGTGTGGCAATATTATATTTAAAGTGAACGTAATATAAGTAGAGATGGATGTATGCAGAAAAGCCTATTCTTAAAGTGGGTGCCTTTGTAGTTACACTGTATCTAAGAATATTTAGGTACTTCTGGAGTGCTAAACAGAATTGGCTCTGCTTTTTAGGTCAATTGCCACTGTCAGTCCCGGAAAGGGCATGAAGACTGAGCATACACGTGGGAAGCAGCACAACATGAACCCGAAAGTGGCGTCATTGATTAGCTCCCTCAAGGACTTGACTTTTAAATATCTGTGCCTGCCAACTCGAACAATATCCCCGGGAGATTTCTTAATCTGGACCCCTTGTGATACTGTGGGCGTAGTGAACGAAACGAGAATTGTAATGGCTTGTTTTTCTTTGTTAGACACAACATTAATTACAACAGACAAGAAAGCGAAGGCAGCTACAGGGGATGGTATTTGTAGTCATTACGAAGCAAATGTGAAGAAAGCAAAGTGGACGAAAAGATAACGTGCCGCTGGCAGAGACCGAACCGGCGACCTTCGAATAACGCATAGTGACCGCATGGAATATGGGCACCTCTCGTATTTCAAGATGCACATGTTGGCAACTGCCTGAACTTCTACGTTTCATGTCAATAAACTTGTTTGCATTTCACTCTATGGTTTACTGAATTAACGAATTTGTGAGAGAGGATGCGTGCTATAAAGGGGACAATGCAGATGCAAAAAATTGTGGTGCTTTCTGTTTGTGAGATTTTCTATTCTTGCACCACATACATTTTAGGTTTGCATAACCTGTCAAATTGCAGAATATTTGTCAACTGACGTTCCTGCGATGAGCAAGAAATACAATTTCAAAAATTTCTTGTGACTTAAAGCTGAAAGCCTATTTTAATTACACAAACTCCCTGTACTGAACAAATGAAAACAAAAAACTTGTCAAGTCACAGAAGATTTCTGTACTAAGAAACCAAAAGTGTAGTAAAATTGCAGAAATTCTCTGTTAGCGAAGACCGAAAAAACCATGTCAAAGTAGAGAAGTTTTCTGTTACGGAAAACAGAAAAAAACCATTCGAAATTACAGAAATTTACTGTTACTGAGAACAAAAAAACACATGTAACATTACAGACATTTTCTGTTACTAAAAACAGAAAAAACCATGTAAATTACAGAAATTTTCTGTTAGCAGGAACAGAAGAGACATGTAAAATTACAAAAACATAAAAACAGAAAGAGAACAGAAATTTTCTGGCAGGCCAGCTGCCAAACAATTTCTGCTTTTTTCAAGAAAAATTTTTTACAGTGTACTCTCGGCGCACACCTCCACTCGCAGGTCCTGCACACCATGCTGCACACGGAGGTCCTGCAGTTTGTGCAGTGCGCTCGTGTCATTGTACCCGTGTAGTGCGAATCAAAATGACCACGTCGAGTATGTCGACCTATGCCTACGTCAAGTACCACGACGGCCCGGAGGCGATAGTCCATGTATCGCTAATCAAGAAGTTCTCCCCGTCTTTGGTAGACGACTTGGCCAAAAAAAAAAAAGATGGTGTATTGGTGCAGCACATCAAGCCAGCAGGCGAAGCACAGCGACGAGGATTTTTACATGGCTGACGTTGTGGAGCTTGGCCGTAACTAATTTTGATACAGGTTGTACTATTGTTATTTCAACGTTTTGTGCGTGCTGAAATTTTGTTGCCATTATGCTCCGTACCCGTCGAAATTGCTGCGTACCCGTCGAAACTGCGCCCACCAGTCGAAATTACCCGCTTTGTTTTGGTTGTCACGATGAAACATGTGCGGAGCCGCGGATTACTGAATCTGGTATGTTTCTCTATCCGCGTGTCAGTTTCGGAACGCGAATAGAGAAAATAGCTCGAGCTTTCATTACATTCCTCCATTCGTTTGCGTTGTTGGCCACTTGACAATTGATGCGCGTTTCTATCTCGTTCAGCAGCTCCCACACGCGAACGCATTGCAAGCTGTTGAACAATAGTCGATACTACGCGATCTTTATTCGCACGCACTGCAAGTTACCAATGCTTGGCGAAATGACCATCGGATGTGTGCAATTTTCTTTGTAGTTCACAAGCTTTTCTTTATTTTCTTGTGTTAGATCTGCGTGCCGGCAGATGTGCTTGTTGTGCGCTCTTACGGATGTTGTGAGTTGTAAATAGCATTAGTACGAGGTGAATTTCCCGAAAAAACGGGACCTTCGGATGTTGCCACAACCTTTTCAATTGTTGCGTTCTTTACACGTAGTATAGGTTTGAAGCGTACCCGAACAGCTCTAGTGGTTTTCCGTTGCTGTCCCCTCACGCTTAACCATTTCAGGCACCCTGTGCACTCACTGGCGTACACAATTTGTTATTGCTAGTTATGTCGACTAGTGGCTAAGAAACAGTGTTTGGATGAATTGAACTTCCTGCGTAATAACTGTGTCACTTAACTGCATTTTGTAGTGTACTGTTGCATGTGATCACATTGTTGATAGTTCTGTCACCGATGAAATATTCGTAAACGGAGGGTGTGTGCTGGAGCCGACGTTTCGACAAGTCGACTTGTCTTTTTGCAGCCACTTGTCGAAACGTAGGCTCCAGCACACACCCTCTCTTTACGAATTTCTCTTCTGGATATATAGATAGTTTTTTTCCAATTAATTTAGATAAATTACTATAAAACTCAAATCAACAAATCATGACATTATTTTTCTTGCCATAGAATTATCGAGTGCCTTGAAAACACTTACAGGCTGTTTTTTTCATAAGTCACGCCTGAAAGGGTTAACTGCGGGAACCGCTGTCGAGCACTCCAAAATGTATTTATATTGAAAGGTCTCATTAATCTAGTAAACACACATGCTCTTTGCTCATGTTCACGTTATCACTACACACAGGTTTTTCCATTGCTCTTGCAATCTGCAGCGCAGAACAGCAGCAAGAAACCCGCCATGCCAGTCAGAGCAAAAAAATCTTGGCCTTGTGAAATGAAGCTGCCATTAGCTGTAGAGTCTTTCAGTTCACAAAGCTGCTGCTGTTGTACGTGTCGTCAAGTTGGAGCGTTCGTGTTGCGAATACAGAATGCATGATTGCCTTGACTCTGAATTAGTAGTTTCAAAGAAGCAATTATTGAGTGCAGATTGTCGAAGCTTGCTCCATATCACTTCTGATAGTTTGAACGCACCTACAAATACAACAGGTACAAATAAATGTTTAGCTCACATTATTAGAAATTATTCAGCTGCTGTGCCAGCATGCATATGTCTGACATTTTTCATAAGTTCGTCATGCTTTCGTTCTTGATCCTGTTTTTGTTCTCTTTACTGTGCTGCAGTAACAAAAGGAGACCTCATTCGAAGGCTCGTGAGGAGAAAAATCGCAATTCCGGATTTTATTTTTGATGGCGACACATCTGAAGCACCTGGTTTGGTGACACATGTACGTACAATAACAAAATCCAGTGTTTGTGCAAGTCATGATAGTTATGATACGCATGCCGTTGTGCACAATTGGGTAAACTTGCAAGAGCACAATTTTAAACCTGGCATCCAACAACGTTTCTTGCAATATTTTATGAACCAGTGGATGAAGTTGTAAAAATTTTCTCTCAGTATAACTTATCATTTAAAGTTATTCTTCAGTTCATTTGAATTCATCAGCAGCACTCTGAGTGTAAATTCTCCAAATAAACATTGTTAGCAGTGTATGTGTTCACTGCATTTGCTGTTTCACACTGCTTGTTTACAACATTGAGGCACTGACTTGCTTAAATGGCACTGAGAAATGATAAAATATGTGCTCTCATTTAGGTTATAATTGATAGCTCTAGTGAACCAAGGCTGTTCTATACTGTGTTATACCTGCCGTAATATGATACTGAATATTGATCTTTGAATGGTTCTGGAACTTTCCGAGCGCCATTTGTGTGCATTGAAAGTCTAGCGAAGTGTGCATTCTTGATTAATTTCTCCCAAGAAATACCAGGAACTTCTTTTCAATAATGGTACATTTCTGTCTTTGCATAAGTTCCGTACTAATAAGTTCTCAAAGCACATGTGTGAGTGCATCATAGTCTAAGTGAATGTTTCATGTTTATTAAGTATTCAAATGGCAATTCACATTTTGCATAGGTCACGCTGTGTATACTATGAGTGAATGAATGTTATAAGTGTTAATGTAGTGAGTAAGTGAAGCTTGTGATATTTTTTTCCACCCTCTGTACACTAGTACTCTGTCACAGTGGTTCCTTGCAACGCTGCACATCACTATATTCTTCAGTGAACAGAAAGCCTGAAAGCTTCTCATTATGTTTATCCATGCCACATCATCCACTCGGCATCTCTTTCATGTTCTCCTGGCGCATTGATGCGACAAATGTTTTGGCACTGTCACCATGCTTTTTCAGCAGTGCTTTGAGCCTCTTTTGCAAAAGTAAAGGGCAAACATCCTTCCAAAGATATTCACCCGTGTTACGTCATCTGCGTTGCATCTAAAGTCTGTTTCAATTTAAAGGGTCCCTGCAAGACTTTTTTAGCATGGTAATAAAACTGCTGATTGGTAGTTGAGGCTCCTGAGAACATGTATCCAAACATTCTAGCGATGTGCGCGGTCTGGAATTCCAATTAAAATCTCGAAGTTGGCCAGAAATATCTCGTTCTTCCCTCTACAAATGATGCCATAATCCCAAATGACTGCGCCATAAACACAAAGTTCATAGCCATTGGCTGATTATAGCATTGAGCTGGATAGTTATTGCGGCTGCTCAGGAATTTCGCGACATGCCTGCGCACCTACTCGGGGTCAGACTGAAAGCGAGCTGCGTGGTCTAAGAAAAAAAAAGAGTGCTCAAGGTCATGATGTGCGCTGGCCCCTTGTCATCCCCCCACCCCCTGTATGGCTTTTAGCGTGCTCACTGGTGAAAGGAGAGAGAGAAAGCGCTTAAAGTGTGTGAGAAATCCTGGTAACCCTGCTCGTACTTCATGAATTCTAAAGGTATTTGTGCAGTGGACTCTCTTAAAGAAGTCATTCGATAATTACTTGGCTGAGTGTTGCAGGGCCCCTTTAAGACCAAGGCGTGGCAGCGGATTGCCTCAGCGACTCGTGAAATAGTCCTGCTCATGCACTCGGCAATGTTCTCCAAACGCACGGTCACCAGCCATCTGGCTGATGCCAGTCTGGAGTACACTCCCATTTGTACAGGCTTGTGTGCATCTGCCTTTGAGGACGAAATACTGTAGACTTTTACAAGTTGTGCCCATCTATAGTTGATATTTACTTTCCAACGTCCTGGTGTATCACACTGGAGAAGAGCAGTGGACTCGTGACACAGGGAATAATTTGTCTTTTAGAGCATCTTGCATCGTCAACTCGCTGCCAGTGCTCATGCTGTTGTGTCATCTGCTCAAGTAAAGTCGGACCACATTGGCGGCTGGGCATTGCATCAGTAGGCCTAGCAGTGTAGAGAGTGAAGCAGAAGAGGATGAAAAGAGTGGATGCCGGCTGAGTTATTGCATGGCACGCGCTAGAAAGGTAGAGGCCATTCATGATGATGGTAGTTTTTGAATGCATAACAACATAACGAAAAGCATAATAGCTTCGCTGTAGGAAATAGGCGGCCCTCATCTTGAGAAACTGATGTGCTCTCTTGGCTCTGCATATGGTAGAATGAAAGGAAAGCATGCTGCTTGCTGACACTCGTTGAGGAAAAGCAGGAGAGTGTCTCTGCTGACTAAGAACTTGGTACGAATTTGACACAAAAGAACAGAGCAGGTAGAAATAGTGCTTTCTGCCCTTGTCTTATGTGCTCATTCTTGTCACGGATTTATAATCAGCTTCACAAGGCAGACCTTAGAATAAAAAAAAAACAGTTACCTAGCTCAATTTCTTGCTTCAATCTATAAGGGTGTTAAGGCCCCTGGCTGAATGGGTGCCGCTGGTTTTCGCAAGTGAACTGCAGACTTGAGGTCTTAAATGTCGACATCGAGCAAAATATTATTGCACAAGTCTTAGCAACCATAAAACAGTTACAGGCATGCCTAACTGCACTTCCTTGCACTCCACGTTGCAAGCTGTCTCTTCTCCGGCACTGTTCATGTCTTAGTGCCACTAAGTGAAAATACTGTGAAGAGGTTTATTGGTCGTTGAAAGACGTAATGGTCGTCAGCGGCAAGCAAGCGAGAAGAAGCGTCCAGAGGCACAGCGGCGATCCGAAACACGAGCCGAGCGAGCCGAGCGTTGGCGATGCTGCTGGATGGAGGCGCATCTTCTTCTTCACAATCGCCCCCGCTGAAAAAGGAGCCATCCTGGCGACCTAAGAAGTTTCAGGTAGAGGCTCATGGTACGGCTTGAGGCGGGAAACATGGACGATGTCACGTCCACGCCGGCGCATGTCATCCGATCGAGAAACTGGCTCGATAAGAAAATTAACTGGAGAGGTTTTCTCCAAGATGGTGTAAGGGCCCTCGTACCTTGGAACGAGCTTCGAGGAGAGTCCCGGAGTCTGGTATGGGACAGAGAGCCATACGAGAGACCCTGGGGCATAGCTAGGGTCTGGAAGTGAAGTGCTGCGGTTTTCTTTCTGTCGCTGCTGCTCTTGCGAGGTAAACGTGCGGGCGAGCTGGCGGCACTCTTCGGCTTGTCGAGCAGCTTCGGAGACAGGTGGACACTCGGAAGCATCAGGACGGTAGGGAAGTAGGGTGTCAATAGTATGTGAAGGCTCGCGTCTGTAAAGGAGAAAGAAAGGCGAAAATCCGGTAGTTGTTTGTATCGCGGTGTTGTATGCGAATGTTACATAAGGGAGAACACGGTCCCAGTTGGTATGGTCAGATGCGACGTACATCGAGAGCATATCACCCAGGGTGCGGTTAAACCGTTCCGTGAGCCCGTTAGTCTGTGGGTGGTATGCTGTGGTTGTCCGATGAATGACGTGGCATTCCGAGAGCAGAGCTTCGACGACCTCGGAGAGAAAAGCGCGGCCTCTGTCACTAAGGAGCTCTCGAGGGGCGCCATGTCGAAGGATAAAGTGACGTAAAATGAAAGAGGCGACATCCCGAGCGGTAGCGCTAGGCAAAGCGGCAGTTTCGGCGTAGCGTGTCAGGTGGTCGACAGCCACGATAATCCACCGGTTGCCATCTGCGGTCATTGGAAGGGGACCGTAGAGGTCAACGCCGACGCGATCAAATGGCTTGGCAGGGCATGGAAGCGGCTGCAATGCGCCGGTCGCATGTAAAGGTGTCGATTTGCGTCGTTGGCAGTCAGGACAGCACTGCACGAATTTCCGCACAAAATTGTACATGCCGCGCCAGTAATAGCGATGGCGAAGGCGCTCGTATGTCTTGAACACCCCGGCATGGCCACATTGCGGATCGTCGTGAAGAGAGGCGCATACTTGTGATCGCAAGCTGCGTGGAATGACCAGTAGCCATCGGCGGCCATCGGCAGCGTAGTTGCGGCGATGAAGCAGTTGATCGCGGATGGTGAAATGGGAAGCTTGACGACGGAGGGATCGAGATACAGGAATGGTGGATGTTCCACATAGATAATCAAGAAGAGAAGCGATCCACGGGTCACGACGTTGTTCGGTGGCAATGGAGTCGAGATCGAGAGATGACAAGGGGTGAACGCATGTGGTTGCGCACGCTGGATCTGGCGGTAAAGGTGAGCGGGAGAGGGCGCCAGCGTCAGAGTGTTTGCGTCCGCAGCGGTATACGACGCGAATGTCGTACTCCTGGATGCGAAGTGCCCATCGCGCTGGGCGGCCAGAAGGGTCCTTCAACGTGGCGAGCCAGCAAAGCGCGTGGTGATCGGTTACTAGATCGAACGGGCGGCCGTATAAGTACGGCCGGAACTTTCCAAGCGCCCACACCAGAGTCAAACACTCTTTTTCAGTCACGCTGTAATTCGTTTCGGCTTTCGTCAGCGTGCGACTAGCGTAGGCGACGACGTATTCGGAATAGCCGGGCTTTCGTTGAGCGAGGACAGCGCCAAGCCCGACCCCGCTGGCGTCTGTGTGTACTTCGGTGGGAGCCGTCGGATCGAAGTGACGAAGAATAGGTGGGGAAGTGAGCAGGCGGCGCAGTGTAGCGAAGGCTACGTCACATGCAGAGGACCAGGAGGAGAGGTTCACGTCGCCGCGAAGAAGCTGGGTTAATGGTGACATGATGGATGCAAAATTGCGAACAAAGCGCCGGAAATAGGAGCATAGACCTACAAAACTTCGAAGTTCCTTCATGGTCGTGGGCTTAGGGAATTCCGCGACTGCACGAAGTTTTGCAGGGTCAGGTAATACGCCCTGTTTGGACACGATGTGGCCTAAGATGACGAGCTCCCGGGCAGCGAAGCGGCATTTCTTGAGGTTAAGCTGAAGGCCAGCGTTGGTCAGACAAGTCAAAACGTGCCTGAGGCGACGGAGGTGTGTAGGGAAATCATGGGAGAAAACCACGACATCGTCGAGGTAACACAGGCACATAGACCACTTTAGACCACGTAGTGTATTATCCATAAGTCGTTCAAACGTAGCAGGCGCGTTACAAAGTCCAAAGGGCATGACGTTAAACTCGTATAGGCCATCAGGTGTAATAAACGCAGTCTTCTGGCGATCGGCTTCAGCCATAGGAACTTGCCAATAGCCAGACCGCAAGTCCAGTGACGAGAAGAATTCTGCTCCGTGAAGGGTGTCAATGGCGTCGTCAATGCGCGGCAAAGGATAGACGTCCTTGCGGGTTATCTTATTCAAACGACGGTAGTCCACGCAAAACCGGATAGATCCATCTTTCTTACGCACCAGTACGACAGGAGACGCCCAGGGACTGTGCGATGGTCGAATAACGTCTCTACGAAGCATGTCTTCGACTTGGTTGTTAATGACGCGGCGCTCTTCAGCGGAGACGCGGTATGGCCTTTGACGCAGCGGCTGGTGTAAACCGGTGTCGACGTAATGTTGTACTTGCGACGTGCGGCCCAGTTGCGGTTGCGACACATTGAAAGAATTCCGGAACTCGTGCAGAAGAGCAAGTAGGTCAGCATGTTCGGCAGGGGATGAGGGTATCGGCGATGGCACTGGAAAAAAAATTCGGCAGATCCCACCTGCCGTGGGAATCGACGTGATGCGAAGCATGCGCAGGATGGTGACTGTGGCGTAATTTTTCCCATTGAGCGAAACGTTACGGAATGACGCTAGAGAAATGTGGAAGTGGTATACGCACACTCATATGTTCAAGAGTAGCATTTGTATTATATAAGCCGTTGTTTACAGTTGCGTAACGTTGCCAACAGCAACATGGGTGTTACCAACACCAGACGCGGTAAGCTTATATTCTTCAATACTGGATAGCACGAATCCGAACAGGACAAGGAAAGAACACAGATGCACAGGACAGGAGTTACTCGCAACTAAGCTTCATTCAGGATAGTTTCCCTAGATATATACACAGCCGAGTGGCACATGCAGACGCACTGCACGTACGTTACAGTCACAGTTACAGTTGTTATGCTTATACTTTTCCGTTATGACGGAGAACGCACGCACGTTTCACGACCCGTGTGTATGTGTAAAGGGGTTCTTGACAGTTCTTGAACAAGGTCACCATCCCAGTGATCAGTGAGCACGAGCAGCTGGACCGGACTTGTTAATCAGATCCGTTCGTGATCGCGGCTATGAGGAGTCTAAGTGTAGTGAAGTGCGAGATATTGTGAAGCTGGTGGAAATCCTGGATGCCTCTTACGATGAAATGATCTATGATGCCTTCTGTCGTGGACGTGGCAGCGAGGTCTTTTGATGCCCTGTCCACATCCAGGCCGTCTTTCACACAGTATAAGCACCAATCATTGTTGGGTCTTGATAAATCAATGTTGAAGACCCCGGTAATAATGAGAGGCCTAGTTCTCTCAGCAGATTTATTGTAGAAAGCATCGACCCAGGTTTTTGCGTAATCCACGTGGTCCACGTTGCGGACCACTTGGACGAGTGGATGGTAGTTGAGCGTCATCCACGGGTGTTCTATCTTCAGCTTCCTCACTTTCCTTGCGTCCGCCGCGGTGGTGTAGCGGTTACGGTGCTCGGCTGCTGACACGAAGGTCGCAGGTTCGATCCCGGTCGCGGCGGTCGCATTTCGATGGAGGCAAAATGCTAGATGACCGTGTACTGTGCGATCTCGGTACACGTTAAAGAACACCCAATGGTCAAAATTTCCGGAGCCCTTCGCTATGGCGTCTCTCATAATAATATCGTAGTTCTGGGACATAAAAGCCCAACAATTATTAATATTATCGCTTTCCTTGCGTGTCAATGTGTGTGTTCGCGGTTACTGTGTTGGTTGAGACTTTGTATCACCTGTGGCACATACCCGCATAACATGAACTCTTGTGTACGGGTATGTGCCACACGTGACTGAGAGAAAGGGTTTCATGACGTACGCGACAGGTATTTTGCGTTATTCATTTCATGACCAGTGAATTTTGTTCGTCATACACTGATCCCCTGCTACGCCAATCTGGGCATATTACAAGTTATGGAGACGACCAGGAGAGCGCCGAGACGTAGGCGGCTAGATAGATAGATAGATAGATAGATAGATAGATAGATAGATAGATAGATAGATAGATAGGATAGATAGATAGATAGATAGATACGTAGATAGAACGGCCAAAGTGCCTGAGGTTCGCTAAGAAATGCTTCGCATTTAATATATCACTGGATGACTCCCCGAGTGCCGACAGGGCATTTGGTGGGTCGCAGCAGTCATCCGGGACGTCAACCAAAGACGAAGAGTCGAGATCTTCCACGCGGCCGAGACATTCGCCTGCAAGCAGCGTGACAGGTGCAGAGAGCGGATTCAAGACGAATATATTGCTGCTGCCGGCGGCGATGTCAATCGTTGCGAAAGGTAGCGGCAGAGCTCTACGACTCGTGAAGACATCGGACGGCGTGAAAAAGACTGTAGCGTCGGTGTGGGCGTTGCAGGAAACAGGGACCGGTGCGAAAGTGCCAGGCGGAATGTCGGTTTCCTCACGAACGAGCAGCTTGGGCGGCTGATGAAGAGCGTCAAGTAATGGGGCGTCACACAATGGAGAAAACTCAACTTCGGCGCGTGCGCAGTCGATGACGGCATTATGGCGGGATAGGAAGTCCCACCCGAGGATGACGTCATGCGAACAGGCAGAAAGGACAATGAACTCAACGATGTACAGATTGCCTTCAATGACCACTCTTGCAGCGCAGGCTGCGAGAGGCGTCACTTGCTGCGCGCTTGCGGTGTGGAGCGACAGTCCCGAAAGCGGCGTCGTTACCTTTCGTAATACACGGCAGAGATTAGCGGCTATGACAGAAACGGCGGCGCCGGTGTCCACAAGGGCAAAAGTACGAACACCTTCAACAGTTATGGCGACCACGTTAGTTGGGGAGGAGTGAGGGCTTGGACAGTTCGGAGATGGCGCAGTTCTTGCCTCTTGAACTGCGGCGTTTAGTTTTCCTGGTCGGAGGGTCCGGGCCGGCGACGCATGGGGGACGGCGATCGCCGCCGAGGAGATGGTGAGCGCTGCGGCTGGAAGTCAGGGCGGTGAGTAGGGGCATCGCGCGGTGATGGGCCAGGAACGTATTGGAGGAAGGGCTGGCTTCCGGCTTAGCGACGACCGGGCACGGTCGCCGAAAGTTTGGGGGCGACGGCGGCAATAGCGGGCGACGTGTCCAGGAGTGTAGCAGGCGTAGCAAATCGGTCGATTATCAGGCGTCCTCCATGGATTGGCGATTGTCGGTGCTGCCCAAGTGGAAGGATAGACAGGCGGTTGCGTGGGCTGCGAGTGCGTAGTGTAAGGTGGTTGCGGAAGCCTACGCAGAACGTCAGCATACGTGAGGGGCGCGGCTACAGGCTGCACGGCTTGCGCATAGGCGACAGGAGCGGCCACAGGCTCCGATGCACGCGCGTAGTGAACAGGGCTGGATGGAGGCGGCTCGCGGCGCGCAAGGGGAACAGCGTGGGCAACCTCCTCCGAAATAACAGTGCGGAGCGGGGTGGGAAGACGGGTGGTAGGCTCGTGAGTAAAAGGCATTAAGGAAAGTTGGCGGGCAACTTCCTCGCGGACGAAGTCTCGAACCTGCTGAAGCAACGTCGAATGGTCAGGCATGGTGTCGAGACTGCACAGCGACTCGCCACCCCGTGGAGGCTGCCGAGTCAGAGCGCGCTGCTTCTTCAACTCGTCGTAGCTCTGACACAAGCTGACGACTTCTGAAACTGTGCCCGAATTCCTAGCCAAGAGCATTTTAAATGCGCCATCGTCAATGCCCTTCAGGATTTGTTTGATCCTGTCAGCTTCGGGCATGGTGTCGTTGACACGTCGACAAAGGTCGACGACGTCCTCAATATAGCTTGTGAAGCTTTCTCCAGTCTGCTGTGAGCGGACGCGCAAGCGTTGCTCTGCGCGCTGCTTGCGGACAGCTGGTCGACCGAATACTTCAGAGCAGGACGTCTTGAAGACGGTCCATGTGGGGATGTTCTGTTTGTGGTTGTTGTACCACAATTCGGCGACGCCAGTCAGATAAAATATGACGTAGCCTAGCTTGTCGGGGTCATCCCACTTATTATGCGCGCTCACCAGTTCGTAGTGGTCAAGCCAGTCTTCCACGTCGGTCTCATCTGCACCGCTGAAGACCTTTGGGTCCCGGAGCCGAGGAAGCCCGGTGCAGGTGACGGACAGGGACGAAGGCGCCGGTGGATTTGCGTGGTCAGTCATGATCGGCGGTAGCGTCCAACTACGCAGCTCCAGGATGTAGCGACGGGGATGAACAGCACCCTCCACCAAATGTGAAGAGGTTTATTGGTCGTTGAAAGACGTAATGGTCGTCAGCGGCAAGCAAGCGAGAAGAAGCGTCCGGAGGCACAGCGGCGATCCGAAACACGAGCCGAGCGAGCCGAGCGTTGGCGATGCTTGCTTGCTTGCTTGATCCTCTTCTAGTGGCTCTTACCCACATAGGGGGTGCTGCTGGATGGAGGCGCATCTTCTTCTTCACAATACTTAATTGTGCTTTATGGTATCTTTTCCTATGGAGATTTATGTTCAGAACTTGCAAAAGGGAAATACAAATACGGCATCTTTATTTTTGATTTTTTATATTTCACAAGATTGAGGGGTCTTTTTATCACAGGTGCCATCGCTGAAAAAGACTGCGCAATATGCAAAGGCTGCGCATCAGCGCAAAATGGCAGGGATGGTTTCAGACCAGGCCACCAGCTCCGATGACGATGCCGATGACGATGTCGTACCAAAAAAATTGCTCATTGAAGAGCAAAAAAAAAACGCAACGCTCTGCCGCAAACTGGCACTTCTATGAAGAGAGAAAGACGAGCTGCAGGCACGGCATGATCGCTTAGAGGCAGACCTTCTCAACAGACTCGGTGAGTGTTAGATTATAATTTTGGAATATGTGTAGAAAGTGTAAAATAAAAAAAAAGTGTATAGGCATGCGAACCTGAAGATTGCAGCTTGCTTTTTACCTAGTTGGTTTTCAAAGAAAAAAAAGCACACAGCTTATTAGTCGTATTTTATTTTGTGCATTCTTGTTAATGCATTAAGCTGGGCTAGTTGGTATTGATTGTATGCTTCCATATTGCTAGCAAACAAGCACAAAGGACGACATAGAAAGAAACACTAGGGGGTTGTCCTGTCTCTTTCTATGTCATCCTTTTTGCGTGTTCGCTAGCAATATGGAAGCATACTGTGCAGTCTTGCTTTGAATAGTAGGAGTGTGATGGCCTGACTTGTAAAACGTTTTTAATGGTATTGATATTTGCTTCACACTGTGTATTTCATACACCACGGCAGGAATAACTTTGTAGACTCTCCATAAAGGCTAGTGGGATAAACTGCTTTTCAGCTATCATGTCCTTCAAATCTATCTTTGCCATCTTAATTGTTCTGCAGCAGCCATCGTAATGTAGAATTCAAAGGGAGACTGCACGGACCTATGTTTACTCTGTGGTGTTCAATTTTTCTGCTAACTTCAAGCCGTTTAGCGTTCCGTGGTGGCTTGCAAATTAACGTTTGAGAGAAGCACAGCTTGTTGGCATAGGTGCCCACCTTCACGCTCTTCTGCAGAACTAGAATTTCCTGGTGTCCACCATGCATCCAGTCAACTTTGTAAATCACTGCAAACTTCGTTACAATGAATGCAGTCAAAACAAAATTTCTCTTCTTGTATCAAGGATAAAAAAGGAATGACAAAAAACTGACACTGTAGGCTGTCATGCCACTGCCTTAGAAAAGCTAGAGATGATGGTGAATTGTAATGATTATAATAACGTGGGGAAATTAGTATAAGTGCATGTGGGCAGATGTGTATCTCCTGCAAGAGAACAATGGCTGTCTCTGAAGCCGTGCTTCTCTGCTACTGTGGAAAATGTGTAAATCATTCGGAATTGTTTGCGATAGCGGCTTAGTGGCTAAGGCATTCCACTGCTTCTCATCAGGATGCAGGCTCAATTGCAGGCTATGGTAAGTGTGCTTTAAATGGGGAGAAATGCAAAAATGCCTGTGTACTTGGGATTTAGGCACGCGTTCAGTACTCGGGTAGCAGAAATAAATTCTTATCACTCCCACTAAGCTTTATATAGCAGAACCCTGTTATGTTCCTCACTGCTGTGTTTTCCCGGCTGTTAATTCGTTTTCCACCGGTCCCAGCATAGCTGCCATAATCCTTGAAGTACATTTACAGCGCAAACACAAAGACGCGCCACAAAGAAAGAAACGACACACACAGCGCTTGTGTCATTTCTTTCTTTGTGGTGCGTCTTTGCGTTTGCGCTGTAAATGTTCTTCTAGAATTATGAACCAACTAGGCCCAAAAGAAGTCTTACTGAAATAGCTGCCATAGCCCTGCTGTTACGTCGCAACTGTGGGACCGTTCCCATATGATGCGTCACGAAGTGTGCTCTGAGCCAGCCTAGCGGCCACAAGAGAGCGGCGATGTTGACTTTTCACTAAGTTTTGCCTGGCTTGACCGTAATTATAGCCGCATGAGTGGCTAATATTACCACGCATAGCGTACTTCCTGTTGTTGCTAACAAAAACGCAGCCTTTGAGATTCGTACTGTAAAGATGGCGTCGATGATGCAGTAGGTTTTAAACTTGTTTTTAGCGTTCAAAAGTAAGGCCCTCGAGATTGGGTATGTTTCCGCCACTGCATTGGCGTGGACTTGTCATCATTATCGGAGGAACTCATACAGTCCGAGATTGGACTCATCGCGCTGGTCGTGTTGAGTGCACTTAGTTCTTTCTCACGTAGAACTGTTGGTGCCAAAAGTGTCCCGTACATTGATTTCATTTCTATCAATCGTGCCATTCTCAACTCTGCAGTTCTGTCCATGGGCTAGACCATGGCTGGCTGCGCCAACGCATACACCAGGGACAATGTTTTCGAGATGGTGGAGCAGGAGTCATTGCCTTCGATGATCGCTTTTGGGAGTACTTTCACTTTTGTGAGGCATTCAACACTCTACTACGAGCCGCGGTGGTCTGAAACTATGCCTCAGTAGTACGTTATCACTCTGAAAAGCGACGCATTGGGTGACAATTTTGTAAAGATATCACCAAAGGTGATCGCTTGCCAGGTGTCTGCCGTGGTGGCACTAGATTTTTAAAAGAATATGACACTGCAGGTGCTCAAAGCTTTTCGTGCTGACTGGGTGTAAGTAAACGCTCTAGGCAACACTGCAGTTTTTTGATGTGTAAGCATGACAGAAAATTCTGTACCACTAAAGATTTTTTTTTTCGTTTTTCCTCATTCTCGGCTGTTCCGTTTCCTGGCTCTTATGTTTTTTTTTTTTCCTACTGTCCCTTCGAAAACATATGGGGGGAGGGGGGTTCTACAGTACTAATGTATTTTTGGCATTTAACAACCAAGAATTAAATTTCTGATTTGCTCATGAATACATAACCGGTTGCTGTTATATTTATTTGTAAAATGGTTTCCCTGTGTTAGTGGTCTTGTTCAAAAATGAATAGCAAATAAGCGAAAAAAAATAACATGTCTGTTGTAGTAATAAGTCTTTGTATTTGTTTTCAGAATCCTTGCTTGCAACAAATTGCCGTCAGTGTTGCAAGGTATGTCAGTCTTTTTTACGTAAATAACTTGAGTCCTTTTATCGCCCTTTGCCAACATTATTGCGGTGCATGTTTGACAAGAGGTCGAAGGGATACGTAATTCATTTGAGTGCCTTGCAGTTCTAATTTTTGAGGCCATGTATATATCATGCACTAAAATACCGACTCCTTATTTGCATAGCTAGAAAAGCTAAATCTGTACTCTGGTGCAAGACCGTTTGCTGTGAGGCCATATGTACCCACCATTCATTATGCTTATTTCATGTCTATGCTGTCCTTTTCAGGAGAACACTGTGCCTACAAGCTTTGTACATAAAGATAGTGCTCCAAGAGAGGACAGCTTCAGAATGGGCCACATCAGTCCACGCATCACATCAGTCGGACCAGATCAATCTGAGGTACAAGACCATCTAAAAACATTAACATTGGGTGATGTGGTATATGTGTAAATCATGAAATGCGCTGAGTTGTTTTTGTCTTTGTGTTTTAGTATCATTGTAGAGGGTTGGTTTATGACTTGATGTAATTTGTTCATTCATGATAAGCTGTGTAAGCGCGACTGAACAAGGATGTAGAAAGAGGTGCGCTTTCATCCATAAGTTTATTTTTGTAAAAATTGTTAAATAAAACATAATGATCCGTAGACATGTATTAAGGCATGTCTGAAAGAAAGCTATCCCAAGAGACGAAAAACCTCATTAAGAAACGTCAAGCCATGAAAGCCTCAAATGCAACAGACAAAATAGAGCTGGCGGAGCTTTCGAAGTTGATCAATAGGCGTAAAGTAGCCGACATAAGAAAGTATAATATGGAGAGAATTGAGCATGCTCTAAAGAACGGAAGAAGCCTCAAAGCTACGAAGACAAAACTGTGCATAGGCAAAAATCAGATGTATGCATTAAGGGACAAGGATGGCAAGGTCACAACCAATATGGATAGAATAGTTGAGGTAGCGGAAGAGTTCTACAGAGATCTGTACAGCAGCCGAGACAGTCAGGATGATAACGTAAGAAGCAGTAATATCCCAGAGGAATCTGACATCCCACCAGTATTAACAGGAGAAGTAAAGAAAGCCCTAAAGGGAATGCAAAGAGGCAAAGCCGCTGGTGAGGATCAGGTAACATCAGACCTGTTGAAAGACGGTGGAGAGATTATGTTAGAGAAACTGGCCACCCTGTATACGAAGTGTCTCTCGACAGGGAGGATACCAGAATCTTGGAAGAATGCCAACATCATCTTGATCCATAAGAAAGGGGACGTCAAGGACCTGAAAAATTACAGGCCCATCAGCTTACTGTCCGTTGTCTACAAGCTATTCACAAAAGTAATTGCTAACAGAATTAATACGACATTAGAGTTTAATCAACCAAGGGACCAGGCAGGATTTCGTACAGGCTTCTCAACAATAGACCATATTCATACTATCAATCAGGTGATAGAGAAATGCGCGGAATACAACCAACCCCTATACATAGCCTTCATAGATTACGAGAAGGCATTTGATTCGGTGGAGACATCAGCAGTCATGCAAGCACTGCGGAATCAGGGCATCGACGAAGCCTATATAAACATAATGGAAGAAATCTACAGCGCATCCACAGCCACTATAGTCCTTCATAAAGAAAGCGACAGAATCCCAATAAAGAAGGGCGTACGACAGGGAGACACGATCTCTCCAATGCTATTCACCGCGTGTTTACAGGAGGTTTTCAGGGCCCTAGATTGGGAAGAATTAGGGATAAGAGTTAATGGAGAGTATCTCAGTAACCTGCGATTCGCTGATGACATTGCATTGATGAGTAACGCGGGAGACGAATTACAGCTCATGATTACTGAACTGGATACGGAAAGTAGAAGAATAGGTCTGAAAATTAATATGCATAAAACTAAAGTAATGTGGAACAATCTTGGCAGACAACAGCGCTTCGCGATAGGTGGCGAGACGCTGGAAGTTGTAAAGGAGTACGTCTACTTAGGACAGGTAGTAACCGCGGAGCCGAACCATGAGAGTGAAATAACTAGAAGAATAAGGATGGGATGGGGCTCATTTGGCAAGCATTATCAAATCATGAATAGTAGTCTACCACTATCTCTCAAGAGGAAGGTATATAACAGCTGCATCTTACCGGTACTTACCTACGGAGCAGAAACCTGGAGACTTACAAAGAGGGTTCAACTTAAATTGAGGACGACGCAGCGAGCGATGGAAAGGAAAATGATAGGTGTAACCTTAAGAGACAGGAAGAGAGCAGAGTGGGTCAGGGAACAAACGGGGGTTAAGGATATCATAGTTGAAATTAAGAAGAAGAAATGGATGTGGGCCGGCCACGTAGCACGTCGGCAGGATAACCGGTGGTCATTAAGGGTAACTGACTGGATTCCAAGAGAGGGCAAACGCGTGAGGGGAAGACAGAAAATTAGGTGGGTAGATGAGATTAAGAAGTTTGCAGGTATAACGTGGCAACAGAAAGCACAGGACCGGGTTGATTGGCGGAACATGGGAGAGGCCTTTGCCCTGCAGTGGGCGTAGACAGGCTGATGATGATGATGATGATGATGATGAAACAAACACTGCGATAGTTATGGCAATGAAACGGAGCGTTTATTGCTTTTTATATAGTGACACTAAAGGTTGGCTTACTTTGCGATTTCATAGGCCTGCAAAATTTCTCATTATCCTGCTATAGGCCTAAAACAGAATGTGTCTACAGATACGGGGATGTAGCCACAATTTTGGCTATAAATTCCCTAAATGCCGAATATTACTCTAGCGACAATACATTGATGTTTCTTTAGTCCCTGGTTAATGCAGCTGTCAGTATGACCAACATTCATTCATTTGCACGAAAGCAAAATGATGAGAGAAATTACACCTTTCTTATAAGTCGCTGTCGAAAAGAGATGCAATTACTTGCTATTATGGCAGTAACTATTGCTGTCTTTGTTTTGTCATGCCTTAAGACATTTGTACAGTTTTGATCTGATCACGTTAAAGAGCATATTTTGTAGAGGTTCCATTGTTGGCAATGCTTATTGTCGATGAAAAATAGCAATTGGTGCAAAGAATAAAAACCACGTGTTTGAACTGTAATCAAACTCGGGCATTCTGCATGGCAGTCAGTTTTTCTACCACACAGACACATCGGTGCTTCAAAATCCTTTAAGCCTGTTTCAGGCAAAGTGTGAGGTGATGAGTTGGGTTAACGGATGTAATATAGCGTCGCAGGAGTGTAGAATGGCACCACCATGAGAAATGCACAGGTGATAGTGCTCTGTGCACAGGTTGAAATCTGCCTTCTACTAGTACATATGAACATGCTAGTTGCTTATCGGGTTACTTTCTTTCAGAGTGACCCCATCGGGCACGGACCTGCTGAGGAACCATGCCAGGCTGTATGCATTCAAGTAGGGCCCTGTTTTTTTAACACGAAAGTGTTTTATGCCGGGGTCCACCAAGACTTCAGTGACGTATTTCCGTCACGGAAATGACGTTGAAAAAATTACACCATCAGGTGGCAAACAAAAAAAGTTCCGTCAACGGGCATCGAACTCACGACGGCTCGGTCCGCAGGAACACATGCCGGGCACGCTATCCACTGCGCCACAGTCAGACTCTACACGGTTTACAAACGCGCCTTTTGTACCTCACACTCTCCTCTCACAGTGCTCTCGGTCGGCAGCGTGGTGTTGCCCTCTTTGAGCGGTAACGTAAAGTAATTCTTCATTACTGTGGCCTCCGCGATTAGCACCTGCAACGCTTGTTGCTAAACGTCCGTCCCATTCGGCGCGTTTTCAACAGAATTGCAATTTTGTCAATGCCTTAACACACCGTGAGGTGGCGATCTTAGCCCAAGCGTCGTAAAGACTTTAAAGCGTCGTAAAAGCGTCGGTCTCGATCATAGCATCGCGCTAATCTAAACCAAAAATACCTCTGCGGCGCGCGCTTGCCTCACCTGCCTGTAGCACCGCGTTCCCCGCTTGCGCTCCTTCCGAGAAAAAACGCGGCCGGGCTGGGGCGGCGCGACGCGCTTTGCGTTTCCCTCTAGTCCAACCGTCGTGTTCAATCACACTTTAACATGCCGCGGGATGGCGACCAAGTTCTGCGTCCAATATGCGACGCTCTTCTGGCTATCACACCTCGTTCTCTGATTACGCTTTCACCGTTAACTACTACAGCTACAACAAGAGTTTGTTTAATCATTGAACGTGTACGTTAATCGTCGGGATGGAGATGGACCACTAAGCATCAAAGTGGGTGCGTCGACGTTAAACGGTGCTATAGCTGCTATACATCTACGTATATACATTGTGCAAACTCTCTCATATAAACGAATAACAAACATTCAACTACTTCTGTAAGGACACGTTTTACTTTCGTGTTATTCCGATTCCTATGAGGGAGGGATCAACCATTTTTTTTTCAACTTATATTTGCTCAGCAGTATATATTGCCACAACAGATGACTCGTACATATGATGGCATGTAGCACCCAAAAAGCACCTCGATACACTCCCATCGGCTTCCCCACACTGATGTCTGTCATGTCTCAAAAGGAACCATATTTCTCGCGCCATGACTCGACTGTCCAGTGACTTTTACTGCATTCACTACTCCGGATCTTTTTGGTTGTTTTTTGCTTACCTTTTATTCCTTTTACAGCAGCAGATTTAGTTATATTGTGTTACTAAACATTTCTTTTGTTTATATAGTTGCGTCTTAAAATTTTTTTTCACGTGTATGCAACATTAGGACAATGCTTCTTTAGAAGATGAGTTATGCCGTCATGTGTGAGCCATTTGCTGTGTCATGTACACGCATGGGGGTGGAAGAACAGAGCATTTTATCTGGTTTGGTTTCAGGTGAAACGTGGACTCCCAGCTGTCTCTTGTGCCTGTAACAATATGTACATGGGTAAAGACAAGGTCCATATTTCCAGCATATTAGTAGATAATGCTTCTCGTATTTCTACTACCATTTGCAACAAGTGACCTACTAGAAGTACGTGATGTATGATCTGGCTGCACAGACGTCTGATGCATTCAAGCAAAATGTTGCCGATTTTTTTTTCCGTTTCTAGCTCTTGCAGATGTGACCTTGGGGACGCTAACGAATGATAAC
Organism: Rhipicephalus sanguineus; assembly: GCF_013339695.2. Taxonomy (NCBI): domain Eukaryota; kingdom Metazoa; phylum Arthropoda; class Arachnida; order Ixodida; family Ixodidae; genus Rhipicephalus; species Rhipicephalus sanguineus. The sequence goes on from NC_051185.1 coordinate 140,066,455, forward strand.
AATGAAGGGAGCACAGTTATTTACTGTCTGCTCGGCTAGCAAATCTCTTAGTCGAGGCCAAAGCTGCATCCCCGTTGGAGATGGTCTTTGGAGATTTATCACACCGGTACAAGGTGCACCACTGCTAAATTTCTGTAAACTATCCTTAAGCCGTAAACATACAGCCCACATGGTCCTGCTGTGTTAAGCAAAGACATGGCTGGTGCTACAAATTTGCAGTGCTGATGCTGCGGTCTTTTATAGTAGTTGAAACATGTGATGATTCATCGTTTTTGTAGAGCACTTATGGCTTGCAGTGGTAGTTCGCTTTTTGCATGTGGTTTAGGTGTATTATGTACTTGTGTTTGTTTCATCCAGGAACTTTGTCTCTTGTCCTTATAAGCAATAGGATCTAGACTGGGCTAGTCCAGAAGCTCCTAGATGGGCACTCGATACAGGGGTGAACACTTTGTTTTGATCTGTGCTTATTTACTTGATGCAACAAGGCATTGAACTGCATGAAATATAACTGGCTTATATTTTCCCGATCCTTGCAGCTTACGTTGAGTATGTATGTGGTTGTGGCGTCGTATGTACACATTTTTTCCTCAATGCCTGCATAAAGCACAGGCTATAATGATTGATCACATTTGCTGTTGTGAAACAGTAACAGTTATTAGCCTGCCTCATTATTGATGTAACATTGAATACGGAATATATACAACCTCATGGTACCAACACTAGAAAATTAGGCCTTGAGTGGAATTTATTATTGGTGAAAAACTACACAAAATAAACATAGATAAGGGAGGATAGGGCAGAAGCTGTCTAGCTGCCAGCAACATTGTTTTATTGTGCTTGTACACATATATACTGTTTAAAAAAATTTGGAGTGGTTGAGAGAGTAATTGGAAACTTCTGACTTCGCGCATCAGTCAAGTGAAGAAAAGAAAAAAAATGGTAACCATGAATCTAAGTGCATGAATCATGCACTAATGCATTAGCAATGGGAATGACTAAACACTGTCTCAAAGCTGATTGGAGAAGTACTGATGCAAGCTGCATTTTTACACATCATGGGAAAAGCTTCTGAAAGCACTCCCGATGTTGGGTGTCTGTACTCGCGTGGAAGCCGTGTGTCTTGAAAAGCAGAAAGTATATAGCTACACTTTGTGCTGTGGATGGACAGATTGCTCCTGAATAATTTGTTCCGGTTGTTTGTGCTCCTTTTTCTAGTATGTTTAACAGCTGGGATTGAGTGAATAATTAATAAGCTTATGTGGCAAACATGTATTGTTCTGAGCTAGAATGTTTTGTCTTCTACAGAACTTGATGACAAAGGTATTGTTGACATTTGCAGGAGCCTGAAATCGCAGCACCACCAGAACCAGCAGCAGCATCACAAGCAGAACTACTAGCTGAAGTTCATGGCAAGGTGAGCTGTTCTTATTATATTACAAGAGCTACTGTAGTCACACTCAAAGTGAAAATTTCCTGTCTGTGCGGGGGTCTGTACTAGGTCCAAATGCGACAAATTCTATCGCATTCCACGTGTGATATGCTGTGAAATGAATCTGAACTATGCGAGTATGTGTTGTCTATATGTTTCAGATGTGGGGTGAGGCTACCCAGGCAGTAAAAAAGGGTTACATGTGAAGTATGTCCGTCTAGTCAGCTCATCCTGTGGCAGTCAAGCTATTTCTCTTTGCTTTAACTACAAAAGGGTAGCACTGTGATGAGTGAGTGGGAGACCAGTACGACGGTGCGGTGTACTCGGTGCTGTGTTGTGGTGTCGCGAGTGCTGCAAACGCGGTGGTCTGACACGACAGAGGCACCACAAACAGACACGTGCGGCGCGTAGAAAAGGACGACGCTGGCGGGGCACAGCACGTGGAAATCGGACGAGAACGAGCAAGAAGATGGCGCCGACACAACAGAAGCAGCAGAGCAGAGATTTCGAGCTCGTTCCATAAGCGTGCACGAGCGCCTGTACCAGCGAGCCTGTCCTAGGCAGTCCGTGGTCCTGCCCTGAGCTTCCTTATCCAAGTCGTGTTCACCCTCACCGGTTCCTTCAAGGGTGTCTACGTGCATCCTACTGCGGGGGTGCGGCCGAATCGGGCGGTGCTCTTAGACATTGCAACCTAATGTCTCTTTCGTCTCCCGGCCAGGCATATTCTGCCTGGTCGGCTTCCCTTGCTAACAATGACTTGCCAATCGATCTTTTTTTGCGCAGTGGTCTGAACAGCGTTCCTGTGGCCCTGGTTCCAACCAATGGGGAATCCATTCGCATGAAAAACCCGAGAATAATTCAGGAAGAGCTCCGGAAGATAACTGATCATTTCCAACTGATCACCGAGGTGCGTCAGTTTGGACGTGGCGGCATTCTGTGCTGCTCGCCGGACCAGGCCTGCATCACAGATCTTCTGAAATGCACAACGTTTGCCTCTCATCCGGTGAGCTGTTTCGTGCCGGCCCATTTGGCCTGTGTGAAGGGTCTAGTTCGTGGCGTGGACTCGAGCCTAACACCACTAGAGATACTAGAAATGTTTGCCGTAGCAGGAGCAGTGTCCGTATTCCGGTGCTCGCGTAACGTTGAGAACAAGAGGGTCCCTACAGAGTCGGTGATCGTGACATTTGCCGGCACGACTCGTCCGACCGAAATTAAAGCATGGCCTTTGATTTATCGTGTTGAAGCGCTATCCCCTCGCCCACTTCAATGTAGAAAATGCTGGAGGTACGGACATACCTTAAAGGGATGCAGATCGGAGGTGAGGTGCCGTACATGCGCTGAACAACACAATACTAATGATTGCTCAACCCAAGAAGTGAGATGTTGTTTATGTAGTGGACTTCACGCAGCTGATGATGAAGGTTGCCCTATGAGGACACAGGAGTTGCAACTCCTCGAGATAATTGACCAGAAACGATGCTCCCGGCGTGAGGCCCGATCTGTTCTTTCAGAGCGCTCACGTGGCTATGCCACCGCTGCCAACCGGGCCAATCAGACGCTCGACCCGTCGCTGACGGATATATAGCATCAACGGTGGAAAGATCGATGACGAAGTTGATGGAAACTTTATTTGTGAGCCTAACCGAATCATTGGCACAAGTAGTGAATACTCAATTGACACAAATCTTGCAGGGCGGTAATCGATATGCTGACAATCCTTTACTACCTTCTCCAGGTGAGATTACTGAGGTTTCATCTGAACCAGGCCCTTCGAAACCAAAGCCAAGCACGTCGAACACAGGCCGTAAACTAATTGTACCTACTGAACACGAGGTAGATTGGAGCTCTGACTCCGGATCCCATGATTCGATGTCGGAAAAAATGGACCTTGATTCAAGAAAAATGAAAAGACGTGCTTCCCCTGAAGCACAGGGGTCTTCACAGAACTCCAAAGCAAAGAGTAAGAAGTACCAGAAGGAAACCTCATCAAAAAAGGATTTCTTGAAGGATAGCATTTTGGAGAAAGCAGTGAGTGCTGCTGGTATTTTACCAAAATAGGCAGTCTAAAAGTATTACAGTGGAATTGCCGTTCTATTTTTTCAGCAACTACCGACTTATTCCATCTTTGTGATCATTATTCCCCCGATGTTATTGTTTTACAAGAAACTTGGCTTTCAGAGGAAAAGTGCTTTAAAATTAAAGATTACCGCACATTTAGATTAGACCGGCCCTCTCGCGGTGGCGGTTTGGCAATTTTTATATCCTCCAAAATTGCTCATAGAGCGAAAATTACATATCAGTTAATGACTTCAGATAGCGAGGTTCTAGCATTAGACATTACTATTCCGGGATACCTCCCATTTTCGTTAATTAATTCATATTTTCCAGCGGGTGTTCAAAATTCTGCCGTTCTAGATACCGTAGTTTCAAATTGCCGCAAAGATATTATATTAGTGGGGGACTTCAATTCTCACCATATTTCGTGGGGTTTTAAACTGACTTGAATGGGAAGCGTCTGTCGGATTGGGCTAATAAGAATAACTTGATGTGTATCAACACCAGAACTCCCACCTTTGTGTATAATCAGTCTTATTCTGTGCTTGACCTGACTTTTTCTAGTGTTAATTTGTCCATCTCAACATGGTCTGCTATTAATTCTGGCACAAGTAGCGACCATATGCCTATATTTTTTGAGATGGTATGCCCAGTAACTTCCATGATTCGACCATCGGTTACGCATGTAAATTTCAGTACATTTGGAAAATTACTACGAGCGGCTATATCTAACCGAGCAGATGATAGGGAACCAGACGTTATCAGATTAAGTGACATCCTAAAAGAATCGTTGAATAAGTCCAAATTCACCATACACAGCTCAAATGCGCTTCGACCAACCCTTGGTGGAATGCGGACTGTTCGCGGGCGTATAGATTAAGAAAAGCTGCATGGAAAAATTACTTTTCAACCAGTGCCCTCGCAACTGGAGTGACTATAAGTATGCCGCCGCGAGTTTTAAAAGAACCGTTGCCATTGCGAAGGACAAATTTGACAGTGAACGTTCTGAGTTTCTCTCAAAGACAGCAAATAGAAAAGCACTATTTCGCTTTCTGAGAACCGAGAAAGTTCTTCCAGTACTGAAAACCGTAGAATCTGTAGTATCAACACCAAGTGAACTGAAGTCCTTTCTCGAAGACATCGCTCAGGGCCTAGAGAGTCGCTTTACGACTGTTCTCTTATACCAACCCCAGACCCCTAAGAGGGGTGAGGATTTTGAGGAGGTCACAGCTGCTGAGCTAGTAAATGTGGTAAGAACGCTGCCTAATTCCGCTCCAGGTTCTGATGGTATCACGACGTCGGTAATAAAAGCAGTACATAAGATATACCCCCTTGGCCTACTCGAAATTGTGAATCACTCAATTAGAAATTCTTGGATCCCAGCTGATTGGAGAGTTGCAAAAGTTATTCCGTTATTAAAAAAGCAAGGCGCGGGGTTTACCTTAGATAATATCAGGCCTATAGCACTCACATCAAATCTAGTAAAACTCGTCGAGAGAATTTTACATAGCCGGGTAGATCGCTGGATGTCAGAAAAAATGACACTGAGCCCATGTCAAATTGGGTTCAGGCGTGGTTGTTCCATTTGGTGTGCACATGTTGATCTAGAAAGTAGAATACAGCTTGCTCGATATCAGAAACAATATTCAGCTTTAGTAACCTTAGATATCACCAAAGCCTATGACAGTGTGGAGCATGTGAAACTGATAAATTCGCTTCAGAACTTAGGACTGCCAGAATACTTTGTGGCATGGGTCTATGCTTTCTTGAGGGATAGAGAATTTTATTGCTCGCAATCTGGTGTCAGTTCTTCAAAATATAAGCAAACGAGAGGCCTCCCGCAGGGTTCAGTGTTATCACCCTTATTATTTAATATTCTACTATGTTCTATTCCCATACAGCAGAACGTGCAGGTGTATGTGTATGCCGATGATATCGCATTTTTCGCTACGTCAGCAGACATTCACACTCTTTACCAAACCCTGCAGAAATATATGAATAGCCTGGAAACGTGGCTAGAGGGTATTAATTTATCGCTAAATATTAATAAAAGTGCAATTGTTGTTTTCGCACAAAATGTACCAGTGCAAATTTCATTACTTTACCGACAAGCCGTGCTACCTCAGGTCGAGTCAATTAGGTATTTAGGAGTAACCTATACCGACAAACTTGACTGGAGACCCATATAGAAAACATGGCTACTAAGGGAGCACGCGCAGTAGGGATGCTGCGTAGGCTCAGCAATAAACGTGCCGGTTTGCGCAGAGACGTGCTCGTCATGATTTATTGCATGTACATTCGACCAATTCTAGAATTCGGCTGCGTTTTGTTTTCTGGCTCTCCGGCTTATAAAGTTCGACCATTGGTTTTGTTAGAACGTGAATCATTACGATTATGTCTGGGGCTACCAAAATTTGTTGCAAACAATATTCTATACGAAGAATCACGCCTGCCGTCTCTTATCAAAAGATTTCATATTTTAACAGTACGTACATTCCTAAAAATCTATGCTTCTCCACAGAGGAGGTCACAGTATGTCTTCATTAACCAGCAAGCCTCATTTTTAACCACCCATGGTCTAGATTACGTTGCCCCCAGGTCATTTTTACACAGAGGCTTTTGGACCCATTAAAAGTTCACCTCTGGGAAGTACAGATACTCAGCACTGTAGAAACAATTAGGATTGAATTTGATGATATATATCCCAAGAACGCGAAAAATTTACCATATAAATATCTAAATTGCATTTTGGAAGATCATCTGGCCACTTTAGAAACTAACACTGTGATAGCGACTGATGCGTCCGTTTGTGAAGAGAAGGCAGGTGTGGGAATTGTATCATTCTCTCTAGACTGGTCATTCTCGATTCGGTTACCGGACTTCACCCCTATTTACCAGGCTGAATTGCTGGCAATAGTCCTAGCATTGAGTAAATTGCCCCAGTGTCTATCAGCAGTGGTTGTACTAACAGACTGCCTCTCTGTCTGTTCTGCGTTAAGTGCACCTAATTTATCGAGTACCATACAGACGTTCTATTCGATGATTCCCAGGCATGTACGGCTGGTTCGATTAGTGTGGGTACCAGGCCATAGAGGGCTAGCACTCAATGAATATGCGGATGCACTGGCAATATCATCCCATGATGGCCCTATTTTGTCTGTATTGCCCACGTCAGCGTATGTCACAGCAGCGAGATTTGAAAAGCGTACCACGGCCAATAACTTCGATAAATCTCCTTTGTTTTCATCAGATTTCCCACAGCTAAAGTTTCCTTGGAAGAGCAGATGGTGTTCATCTAGGAAGGAAGAAATACAAATTACAAGGCTACGCTGTCGAGTCCCACCACTGAACTTTTACCTTCACAGGTCGGGTCTGGCTCCGTCACCGTTATGCCTCCACTGTAATGAGAGGGAATCTCTGGAGCACTTCTTTTTGACGTGCCGAAGATTTAAAACACAAAGAAAAAGATTACTAGAAGAACCCCTGCGGAAGTTGGGCTTGAATTTGTCACTTCCGGTGATTCTTTCATTTGGGGCAACCATATTTGGTTTTAGCCACAGGAGCGTTTTCAACGCTGTCTCTAATTTTTTACGAGAATCCAAAAGAATTGAATGTTGAATGTAGCCTCAGTTGTCTTATATGCAACTGTATAAATATATATATTTTTTTATTGTTCTTGTTGTTGTTTCTATATAGGCGTTTTTTTTTCTTCTTTTTTCTCTTCTTTAAATCTTGCGAGTTTATATGTAAAGGCTAAACATTTCATTTCAGCTTTTTCCTTCACGAAGTGAATTAGTTTCCGAAGCAAAGCACCGTCCGCTTCATGGCCTATCCCCCGCAGTGGGTTGAGCCAAAGTACTGAGGAACCAACCAACCAATAAGATGGTTTACACAACGCTTGTGTAAACCATTTACATTATAAAGTACAGTGTGGCCAATCCCCCTTGTGGGTATGAGCCAAGATCTAGGCGACAAGACAAGACAAGACAATCAGATGGTGGCATGGGAGACGGAGGAAGACGATGACGGGCTCGAATGCGAGGAGTCGGACTCGGAGAGCCCGGATGGAGGACACGCTGGTGCCAGGGTCAGTGTCGTCGGCTTGCGAAGCCGAACACGAAGGGCCCGACAGCGTCAAAGGGTCTCCGGACGTCCTCGGGAACGGGAATTTGTGGGTACGAGGCGTTCCCGCTGTCCGACCAGCTGGTTCCGGTTCGTGTGGAGCAGACGTCGCCGTCCCGGTTGGGGGAGCGGATTCCCGCTGCCCGTTGGCTGCCACGGGACGAGCCCGAGTGTCTACCACCAACCTTCGTGCTGCGTACGTAGACCGGGAGGTCGTCGGCATCCTGTGCCTGAGAGTGTTGCCTGCTCCGACCTCTGCGACGCCTTGACTCCTCGTCCGCTCTACGAGGGCCCTCGCCGCCAACGCAAGCGCCTACCAACGAGACTGCCGCTCACGTCCACTCAAGCGTCGCTATAACCGGTGACTGTCATCCTTTCTTCGAACGGTCCGCGGAACCGTCTTTGATTAGTGCACCGGTCGCTATAGCGTTAACGTAGGCTGGGCTTGACTCTATTGGTTACAGTTGCTTGTATTTTTTTCCTTCTTTCGTGAGTGATAAAGTTATTTTTGTTGTGTGTGCGTTGGAAAAAATGGCTCCTTCCTTTCCCGGTGAGAGGCATGGCCTCAATTGAAAGAAACCGCAATCCCCAAAAAAACCTGCATAACTGCACGCACAACTTATCCTGCAAGTAACATCTCCAATGTTTATGGAGTTTGTGCTAGCTGAGATGGTTATCAACTTCGTGTCGCTGTCTCTGCTTGCATCTTTCAAAGCAGCAAGAAGCCACTTGATGCATTCGCTCACTTCTCTTCTGCACTGTTCATCACAATAGCTAGCGCTGCACTGAAGTGAAATGTGTGCATGTTGGCCTTGTGTACTGACACTGTTGTGAATGTATGTGTACTGCAATATGTGGGACTGATAAAACTATAACTGTTAGGTTCATTGTTATTGTTAGTGCTTCTTATTTTGGGAAAAAATGAGATGTTAGGAGAAGCACACATACGTATACTATACTGCCTGCTCTGTGCAGGTATGGCTAGTTGCTATTGTGTTCTAAGAGAGAACACAGGCACGTTAAGACGCAAAAGAAAGTGACTTGTGCAGGCACAACATAAGTACTCATTTTTGAAGATCGTATGCATTTAATATGGTAAACACACCTGGAACGTGTTTTGGAAGTAAATTAATTACAGTAGAACCCCGCTGATACGTTTTTCACGGGACCATGAAAATTAAAATGTAATAGCCAGGAAACGCAAGAGCCGAGAAACGGGAAAAAATGTGAAATTAGAGTAGCGATGAGAAGCGCACAATTTTATTTCATACCTTTTGCTTGAAGAAATTGTGCAGCGTCGCCTGGGAATTTTCTAACGCTCTATCAGTACAAGGCCTCTCAAGCACCTGCAGTGCTATGTGGCTTTCGGCGTCTTCACTGCGCGCAAATCTCCGCAACAAATCCTGCGCTGTTACAGCTGATGGAGACGTTGGCTCCAAAAACAGGATGACTCTGGGCGATAACAACTAATCTCGAAGTCCGTACTTTTGTTGAATGCATCAAAACCAATTTTTAGCATGCAAACAGGTCATAGATGCCATGTTTATTTGAAAAATACTGATCTCGGAAGTCGCTTTTCTGGTGGCGGAACTTAATAATGCATCATAGATATTGCCCTCACCGTTTCTAGTGGAGAATTCGATCACCAAGCCACCAAGCGGACCAAGCCAAGCCACGTGAAAAGTCAGCATGGTATCCTAGGCTGTCGCGAGGGCCGATGCGAAACGTGCAATCTGGGAGTGGTCCCACAGTTGCGACGTAATAGCGGGGTTCCCAATGCAATGGATCCTATGGAAGTAATGCTGGGGCCGGCTGAAGATGACGTAACAGCCAGGCAGACGCAGCCCCCGGGAACGTAACAACGGGGTTCTACTGTAGTAGCTTTCATTTATTTGATTATAGTTAAGTCAATTAGAGCACATACGCCTCAGGCAAAACCACTTAATTCTGTAATTTGTGCAGCAATAACCTCAGTTTTCTTTGCTTGCCAGCCTTAGCTAAAACATTGTTCTTGTCTACGTGGTTCATTAGGCACACACAGCTCGAAATATATATACGGCCTTAAATTTACGAAACAAGCACGAACCTTGGTGAATGGCTCAGTAGTTGCGAAACTGCTCCTGCTGTATGTACAGTTCCTGTACAGTTTGATACTTAAGCCAATCTTGTTTTATTGCAGGTAGACCTGAGAAGTGGTGTCTGGGTGGAAAAGGAGAGGTGGGAGCTGCTGCTGGGGCATGACCGGGACTCCCTCTTCTGCAAGGAGCTTGCGAAGCTGGTGTGGGGAGTCCCGGCATTTAGAGGTCGGAGCGTCACAGGGGCTCCTTGTCGGCGGTACCTCAAGGAGGGCAACGCCATCGAAAAGCCGGCATTCAGCTCTCATAAATTGGAATCTGTAGGTAGTAAGTATATTTAACATTCATTGATGTTTGCTTTTTGATGTTTCTAGCAATTGATGTATCACACTGACAAATAATCTTCCAGATGCATTTGATGCTTACCTTTCTAAAAATGGGGCCACAAAAGAGGAGCTCAAGCCAAGACGTGGAAAATTGAGCCGATATCTTGCTGATATGCTCAGGGACATTAAGTAAATTCATAAGCTGTACATTTGATGTAAATAAAGTGCATGTTTTCAACACCATACACACCATCTCTGCGCATTCTTTTCTATTCAAGCACCCATTCTCCAGTTTCGCATCTAATATAAGACTAACTCTAGAGGCCATGGCAGGTATATGTGCCGCCCATTGTATGACAGTTGAACGCAGCAAATGATTTTTACAAATATGCTTGTATAGGGAACCAGCGCTGGAGTTGGATGGATGGATGGATGCTATGAGCGTCCCCTTTATAACGGGGCGGTGACATGTCTGCCACCAGGCTCGAAGGCGAAAAAAAAAGAGAAAGAAGAAAAAAAGCTTCCTTGTTTCATGTTGTCCTAATGCCTTATCTACATTGATTAAATCTATGTTATTATACCAAAAAATATAAATTCACGGTCCATCTCTCTGCCTCTTAAGGCAGAATGACCTTATTTTCCCTCATTATTTTTGTACTTTATCTCTACTTTTCTGCCACCAATACTCTAACCGTCTCTTACTTATTTCTATCGCGGACGTGTTCAGCTTTCCATTGTTGTCCCTAAAACCCAAGGCTTCATGTAGACTCGTGCCCACACGTATACCTGGGTGAATATCGCCACATTCAATCAGTACATGTTCCATCGTTTCCTTAGTTCCCCCGCAGCATGTACAATGTTCTTCTTCGTTACTGAATCTCGCTTTATAACTACGCGTTCTAAGGCAGCCCGACCTTGCTTCAAACAGTAAAGCGCTTCCCCTTGAATTATCATAAAACCTTTCCCTCCTTATTTCGTTTTTTCCTTTTCGGTAGTTACTCAGAGCCGGCTTCTTTTCCATCGCTGTCATCCAATAAGTCCTCTCCGCCTCTCTGACCTTCCGCTTAATGCTCCTTGTTGCCATATCGCCCGCACTGCCAGCCGTATATTTACTGGTGAGCCTCCTAGTTCTTTTTCTCCACTGCGTGTCAACGCTTTTTCTATACAAATACCTGAAAACCTTCTCTGCCCATCTACTCTCCTTCATTTTCCTCAGCCTCTCTTCGAATCTCATTTTGCTCTGCGCTTCCCTCACTTCAAAGCCTGTCCATCCCATATCACCCTTTACCGCCTCATTTGTCGTCTTCCCGTGAGCGCCCAACGCGAGGCGGCCCACCGTCCTTTGATTTACATCCATTCCTGATTGCACCTCTGACTTCATGCACACCACTGAGTTCCCAAATGTAAGCCCCGGAACCATCACACCCTTCCACAGCCCTCGAAGCACCTCGTACCTATTGTATCCCCATAAAGCACTGTGCTTCATAATTGCAGCATTCCTCTTTCCCTTTGCTACCGATGCTTTCTCTTGTACCTCCATATATCTATCCCCCTCATTTACCCATACTCCGAGGTACTTGTACTCGCTTACCCTCGGTATTTTTTGTCCCTGTATTAAGACCGTATGGTCTCCGTGATCATTGAATACCATCAATCCACATTTTGTTGCACTAAATCCTAGTCCTAGAGCCTCACACTCCCTTCCGCATATATCTGCCAGTCGCTGTATATCATCTTGACTGTCCGCAAATAAGACAATATCATCAGCATAAAATAGACCTGGAAGTTTCTGCTCAACCATCGCTCCGACCTGTTTGTGTGACAAATTAAATCCAATGTTGCTACCTTCTAGCGCTTTTTCCACCCTCGCCATGTACAGCATGAATAACAGCGGGGACAAAGGGCATCCCTGTCTCAGCCCCTTGCTAATTTCAACGCTGTCCTTGCTACTTATTCCTTCCCATTCTATACAAACTGTATTTTCTCGGTATATTTCCCTCAATAGCTGTACACAGTCGTCACCTATGCCCACTTCCTTCAATATGGGCAGTGCCGCCTGGTGCCGCCTGTGCCGCCTGGTGGTCAAAGCGCGCATACTCCAGCCGCTCCCGCGGACGAGAGTGGCGACTAGTTGAGGCTATAGTGTACTAGAATTATTCTAGTACACTATAGTTGAGGCGATGCGGGCGCGTATCGCCGAAACAAAACAAAAGGACGCTGGCGGTACTGTTGCGCAATCAAGTGCCACAATGAGAGAGGACGTATCTTTCTATGCATTTCCTTCTAAAACATATGAACAGGAACGGATGCGGCGTTGCATCCCTGCAGTCAGGCGAGCACAGCATGTTCTGCTCTTGCTCTCCTGTGTAGTGGCGTCGGGCTGGTTTCTAAACGGAATTGCGCGCGTCTGCTTGATTTATTCGATAGTGAGGGCCACCAGTGGAAACTGGGGCCAACGAGCAGAATTTAATCAGTGTTTTGTCCTAAATAAAACATACATATTATGCAGCATGCGGCATGTGTAACAATCTTTTCATCTGACCACAGGGGCGTAGCCAAGGGGGGGGGGGGGGGGTTGGGGGGGTTCAAACCCCCCCGAAATTTTTCAGTTTTGCTTGCGTATATAGGCACGGACACATACAAACGCACGCACGAACATACATAAAGTATGGTTGAACCCCCCCCCCCGAAAAAAATTTCTGGCTACGCCCCTGTCTGACCACCACCAAGCTCCTTCTGATACCACCTGCGTGCAGTGAATATGATACGACAGGTAGGTAGTCTACATTACTTGCAAACAGTTAAGCAGAAGGAAAGCTGTCTGTCTACGAGATGCGTACGGGGGCACGTTCGCCGAAGCCGCTGAACTGTTATGAGAAATACGCACGCGACGGATGCCTCCGTTGAACTTCACTTGTGCTACAGACAGTGTTGTTGTCACGAACAAAGCAGCGGACTACTCGAAGCTTAGCTTTCTGGAGTCAGCCGATGCTGTAAAGGTTCTTTGTGCATTGGCTGCCACAGCGAAGTGACATCGCTATTTATGCTTCGCTAGAAAAGGGTCAAATGTCTTGGATTTTTACCCGCCGTTTAATTCGCCTAACGTACTGCGTTAGTTTTTTCGCTTGCCTGTGTCTGCTTAGAATAAACGTGTTTGATCAACATCGACAATTGCTGGCGTTTTACGTGCCAAACAAGGTACGATTATGAGGCACGCCGTAGTGTGGGAATCAGGATTAATTTTGACCGCTTGGGGTTCTTTAATGTGCACATAAATCTCAGTACGCAGGTGTTCTTTGTATTTCATCCCCATCGAAATGCGGCCACCGTGGCCGGAAATCTATCCCGCGCCCTCGAGCATAGCATCGCGACACCATACATGCTATGCTAGCATGGTGGTTTGCTTGATCAACGTCCGCGTGCATACATATCGCGGGCTGGGCATACATACCACGGCAGAAAAACGTTGACGCAGCTACCCCTTGCCTCTTACTTTATTTTACTGCGGTAGTGGGCAGCTGGTATCGACGCAGCACGTACTTATCAATGGAGGCTTGTGAGCCTGCACTAGCTTGACAAAAATCCCAGGACGCAACCAGAACATGGTGACGACGGAGTCGCCACCACGGCGCAGCACTGTCTCTTCGACGCCGTATGCACAGACGTAGTCTGCTTTGCAGGACTTCTCTCCGTTTCCCAGTGCTTTCCTGAGAAAGCCTTCAGAGAAAGTGATTTTTTTTCTAAACCATAGAGCAGTATTGCTGGCGCAATGGCTGCTCGAGCTGTTCGCGCCAGAATGAAGCACGGGAACGGCGCACGCGCGTGCGCTCACCGCGGTACGGTGCGCCCGGTGGTCTTAGCGCGAGCGGCATGGCTTCCGAGATTAGCCGGCGGCGCGGAGGCCATGCGAGCGGCTGAGTTATGTCGCGACTCCCCGCCAGGCGCCCTTTTTCGGCGCGCCAGCTATGCCTCCAACGCTCAAGTTTGCGCAGCGCCGTCCGCCGCCCCAGCGGAGAGAGGGGAAAACTCCGGTAGCTCGGACGGGTCGCTCTTGCTTGGTTTTCCCATCGCGCGCGCGGAGAACGTGCTCCCCGGGGCTTTTATCTCGTATTTTTCCCGCTATGGTTGCCGCTCCTTCGTCGTACTCGAAAGCAGGCACGCAGTCCTGCTGCATTGTGAACTGTCACAAAAGTTTAAAAATGTCGAAGAGCCGAAAACTTCCTGTCATGTTCTACCGTTTCCAATGCAAGCAGTGCGAGGAGCAGAGGCGTCAAGAGTGAAATATGGCAGTTCGCCGCGATGCTTTCGCGGTCTTCTCACCTTGAAGCAGTTTTTGTCGTACACAGTATTACGAACTATTAACGGGGAGAAACGCGATGATCGTGCTCATTTGAAAGGGAAGTGCGTTTGTGAACCGAAGTTACAACAAATAGACAGCCGCTGTACGTTTCGAGATTGCGCGCTGGCTTTCCGATCTACCATTTGTAATGTTACAGCAGCGGAGCATTTGGGCTTATTACACCACAGTTTAAATAATGTACCGTGAGTACTAAGTGTTTAACCCCTTACTGCCGGTTGTCGCGAATTCGCGACATACCGAAAGACGCCGATTAAGTAACACACGAAACGCGTTTATGCCTTCACCGCCGGCTGTCATGTATTTGTGGAGAACGTAGCTTTCGGCACGAGACATCTAGCGCCATTGCATGTAAGGTATTGCAAGCTGGAACCCAGTGTTGTGTATCAGTTGCACGTGCTTCGCGCTCTCCTGCAACAGCTCTCACTTCTTCGTTGTTTTCTGCCCGAGGGATGTAAGTTCCATTTCCTATAAAATTTTTTTGATGTACACGCATACAAGAGGTTGCACACGACATGTCACGTTGTTTTGAAGTACGTTATTTCCTGCTCTATCCACGCTTCTGTGGTATGTCGCGAATTCGCGACATCCGGCATTTGAGTCAGTCAATTATGATTGCCGGTATGACAAGTTCATGATGGACTTCTGCTCATTTTATGGCAAAAAAAAAGGCTTCGCACGCGCTTGCCGCCTGAAGATAAAAGTGACGACAGCTGTTTCATTGATAGCGAAGACGACGATGTTGATCCCTATCCTCATTCACAAGCACGAGTGTCTTCATCGAGCAGTGAGGATGAAGACGAAGATGTGGTAGGCCAGCCAAGCTATAGTGCCCCTCTAAAACATGCGGTGTGGTGGAAAAAAAAAGTGTGAAGAACAGCGGGAAATGCCACACTGGAAAACCGCTCATCCTCAATGTGACACTGTCCGAGCTCCTATTCAATATTTCAAGGAATTTTTTATGACACCTTCACGGAACACATCGTTCAGCAGAGCAATCTGTTTGCGACGCAGAAAAATCCGAACAAAGGACTGGCTCTGTCTCGTGGTGAGCTAGATCTATTTCTCGGTGCCGTCACCTTTATGTCATTCTGTCGGCTCCAAAGAAGTCGGCTATACTAGGCACATACTAGGGCACACATGGTGGCCCACACAATGTCTCGTGAATGGTAGGAGGCAATAAAGTCAAACTTGCACTTATCAACAATGACGACGCCAAGTTACGTCGCCCTGAAGAAATCCGTTTCATTGATGCAGCGATGCCATACTTGCGTTGCACTGAACATATTGAGCTACTACTGGCTTAAAGGCCAACTCCGGCGATTTTCTGGCCATGTCAAAGTAATGGTGCTTTTATGTTCCCGAGACGCTCCTGTTACGGGCCCGATAGCAGAAATACTCGGCAAATTGGAGAATAATTTTAAATAAGCAAAAAAGCGCAACACCGAAACCGAAACCCAACCGAGTGTACTGTCTACGTATGACGTAGACGTTGTTACGAACGAACCGGAAGTCGTGCAAGGCATGCCGGTCACGCCGGCGCGGAGTATGAAAACTGTGACAGCCGGGACGACCAGCGAAGCGCCGTCCAAACCAACGCTGTCTGTCGCCTTGTGCACAGCAGACGCTCGCTGTAGCGGCCGAAGCGCCGAAGTTAGCGGTGCCCTCGTCTGCGTCACTTTCCGCCGCCTTCCCAATACTGACGTCACAGACGCAATGTTGCCAATAATTGTGGGAAGCCAGGAGGGCGTTTGCAGACAATCTTTAAAATTCATTTGCAAACAATCTGCGCATGTCTCAAGCCTGTAATTTGGCATAAATGACGGAAACGTGCAAACGGAACGTACCCAGCGAATTTCATTGAGATCCATCGACCTCGAAAAATCGCCGGAGTTGGCCTTTAAGTGCCGGTTGTCGCGAATTCGCGACATACCTAAAAGTATGCAATAAAGTTGCATTTTGGATAATACAACTGCTGATTTAAGTTAAGGTTGCTATTTAAAGCTGAAAAATGAAAAAGAATTTTTTTTCCTCGGCGCTTTCATAATTCAGACATTAAGTCAGCTGACTGCGGTACATTTCCCGTCGCGGCTCCCTGTAAACAGAATTAAGCTGCATGTCTACACTGAGCGTTTATATCGGCCTTGCATGAGACACGCCGTGATTGCTTAGAAGGCTGAAGTGTTGCGCTGCTAAAATCGTGGTCATGGGTTCGATTCACGCATACAGCAGCTGCATTTCGATGGGAGCGAAATGCAGTAACACCGGCGTACTTAGATTTACGTACACGTTAAAGAAACCAAGGTGGCCGAAATTAATCCGAATTAATCCACCACGGCGTGCCTCGGTATTAATGTCATGCGTTCGGTACGTAATAAAAAGCCTTGCATGCCGCTTTGGAAACGAGCTGAAAAAAGAACCAAGGTGGCAATTAAATTTTCGATGGCTTCGCGAATTCAGATGCGCTTATTATTGAGCACAAATCTCGGCATAATCATAAACATGCGCGATCCCAGTGGGTATTGTATAGTATCAGGGGCGTAGCCAGAAATTTTTTTCGGGGGGGGGGGGGGGTTCAACCATAATTTATGTATGTTTGTGCGTGCGTTTGTATGTGTGCGTGTACATATACGCAAGCAAAATTGAAAATTTTCGGCGAGGGTTTGAACCTCCCCCCTCAAACGCTTGGCTACGCCCCTGTATAGTATGAAGTTGACCAAGCGAGCTGTCGAAACAACCAAAGCGACATTCGAATAAGCGAACACGGTGCGTGATCAGGCGTCGATATTATTCGAAATGAAACACGCCTCTGCAAGAAACATGCATGATGCATGGTCAGACTCGCTCTGGACGTCGTAGGGTAAGCACGTGTTTTCTCTCCCGTCCGTCGGCTCCTCTTTTGGGGCTCGCTCAGACGGAGTTCGCTAACGGTGCCTTGCGCCAGCGGCGAGCGCTTACCTTACGTTGTCCTTTTCCGAACGCTAGGCTGAAGAGCGGTGCGGTGCATTCGCGCGTGG
This sequence comes from Rhipicephalus sanguineus, assembly GCF_013339695.2. Lineage (NCBI taxonomy): Eukaryota > Metazoa > Arthropoda > Arachnida > Ixodida > Ixodidae > Rhipicephalus > Rhipicephalus sanguineus. The sequence continues at coordinate 140,083,836 of NC_051185.1, forward strand.
TCTTACTACGCCGAAGCCGTACCTATCGAAGCCAACGCGAGCGGAGTTTGCCGTCACTCGAGCGATCGGGCCCTGTGGTCGCGGATCGTGAGAGTACGCAGCGTAGTCGCGAGGGACCGTTTCCCATAGCGGTGTGTCGCCGTGAGCCCTTTGCCCGCGGAGACGTGCTAGTGGCACCCTGTGTGTTGTATTTTCGCCCGTGGCGTGGTGAAGCCTGTTTTACTTTCTCTCGCCGCGTTTGGGGGCGGGCGTTGTACTGCGTTTTGTGGTGTTGCCGCAGGCAATAAAGTGTTGCGGATCTCGAGAGCAGTACTGTGTACTTTCCGCGCTGCGCTCGGCGCCTTTGTTTGCGCTCGAACGTACGTGTGCAGCGGCGCGCTAGTTCACGCGAGGCGACGGCGAACGCGCCCCTGTGGCTTGCTAAGTCCGAACCCACGGTAGTGGCCGTACTCCTGTGAGACGTGCACACTACACTGGCGCCGAACGCGGTATATAAAGCTCATTAAGCTTTTGACTGCTCTTAGCGAGTCACTACGCTTTTGCGTCTCGGGCTCGCCGCAACATGTCTGCATCGTGGGATTTTTGTCCGTTGACTTTTCTGGCGGACGCGGCGTTGTACGAGAATGAGGCCAGTGCCTCTGTCGAGGGGCACCTTTGTGCACCCTTACGTGTCGCAGCCCCCTGTGGTGGCGAAGACACGAAGCGCCTGTCCGCTCCCTTTGGAGATGGAGCGTCGTTGCGGACTGGGCCCTTTGCCCTACCCGAACGGTGCGCTCAGGTGCCTTCAACTGCAGCAGTACCCTTCGAAATGCGCGGCAGTCCGACGGCACAGCGCTTTCAGTCACTTCCCTGTGGAATTGACGGGGCGCAGGCTCTGGCACGTGCCGACTTTTGCCCGCCGTCAGCCGTGCAACCGACAGTTCGAACGCACGCTGAGCAGGCGCCTGCATTGTCAACGGTAGCCGCCCCAAATGGCAATTATGTTCGACAACAGGCAAATCCCTCTAGGAGCCTCTTTTGCTCTGGAAATGGCGTGCAGGGCGGTAGTCCTTTTGAAACCGCTCCACTGATCGAGCTGGGAGACTGTTCACCTTCGCTCGACCGCGCCGCTAACGCACCAACGGCTTCCTGTGACGCAGACACTGCTGCAAAACGCCGTCAAGATTATCCATGCGCTCTCTGGAGCTGTACAAACGCTTTCGGCCGTTCCAAAACGCACTCACCCCGCTGTTATGTTGCCTGTGCCAACTTACAGCGGATACGGTGATCTGCTCAGCGCCCGAGATTACCTTGACTCTGTCACGTTATCAGAGAGCAATGGGTTTGGACGATCAGGAGGTGCTTGAACGCGTCGTCCCGGCTGCACTGACTGATATGGCGGCGAGGGGGTATCGGCTTTCCGGCTACCGAGCAGCAGCCCTCGAGGAGTTCCGCGCAGCCTTTCTGCGCGAATTCCTACCCGCTGACGTACTACGCGAGTAGGATGCGGCGAGAGCTCGAGCTCCGTACACAAGCTCCTGATGAGTCGCTTCAGGAGTACTTACGCGCGATGGACAACCTTTTCTCTATCGCTGAGCCCAGAGCCTCAAACAAGGAACGCGTCGGAACGGGTGATCAGGCAGGCACATCCGACCTTTTCGGCGTACCTGCGCGGCGGTCGCTACCGCGATTTGGAGGAACTGGCCGCTGAGACAAAGCGCATTCAAGGCGACATTCTCGCCGCGCGCGCCTATCGCCCGCCGCCGCCAGCCAGCAATGCCTTTGAGCCACGCTGCGTATGGCGAGGGGCCGTGACCCAACAACAGCCACACGGCGCTGCCAGTGGCTGCGCGTGAGAGTTGAGCGCTCGCGCTCTTCATCCCTACACGCACGAAAGCTGGGCAGCCTGTGCTGCACCACCTGAAACCCACACGAAGGGACGCCATCTGACCCAACGCAGGTGGGTGGCGCTCGTCGATATGTATCCTGTGATAACGTGGCGAGCCGATCACAACAGCTCGAGGCTGCTCCGTCTCGCTAGAGACCGAGATGGAGTGCGCTGTTTTCGCTGCCGTGAAAGAGGGCACATAGCAAGGGAGTGCACCATATCTAGGCCTCCTGTGAGGCAGGGAAACAGAAATGCGGGTCGTTCGTGAAGGCACGAGCGACTGAACCTTTGCTTCTCCCCTCTGCGTGCAGGGCAAGCTGTCTTGGTGCGCATGCGCCGTTCATTCCGGTCATTATTGCCAGCCGTGAATTTTTGGCGCTGCTGGACACGCGCACTAGCGCTTCGTTGTTTGGCGAACAGGTATTGTCCCACTTGCAGAAGCATTCGGTGCGCTTGCGGGACTGCCGAACGACATTCACTCTTGCGTCAAGCGTGGCCCATTCGGCTGGCGCCGCAAGGTTGACTGTAAGATGGGGAGATCGAATTAGACGCGCGCGTTTTGTTCATCTCCCAGGGCTCAGTGTCCCTGTGATTCTCGGTCGGGACTTTCTCCTGAAAACAGGGATCGTTGTGGGCATTGCGAATGGCGGCTATCGCGACGGACCTTTTTCCCAGCTGAAGCCGTTCATCAGCCTGCCGGCGCCTACTGTGGCCTTTGCCGCAGAGCCGTCGGAAACGTGCTGCGTGGAGAGTTGGGTCATACCCCAGCTCAAAGCATTCCTCCTCTCACAGTCCCCTTTGGGAACGAGAGGCACGGCACGAACAGTGTCTCGCACAAGCTTCGGGGACATACCCCGGCAGTACGCGCTCGTCGGATGGAAACCCCCTTTTGGATCGACCGACACGACACGAACAGGCGCCACATCCTTTGATCGCCTGTGCGACTCATTTGGATGATACACAGAAGGCTCGTCTGTCGGCACTTTTACACCAGTACGATGAGCTCTTCACCGATCAACCGGGCTGTACCGATCTTGTGAGTCACGTGATCGAAACTGGCGACGCGCTTCCTTTGAAGTGTAACCCCAGGCCCGTCAGTCTCGCCAAAAGGCAGATTATCGACGGCTTGCTAGACGACATGCTATCGGCAGGCATTATTCGCCGTTCGTCAAGCTCTTGGCCGTCTCCAATTGTGTTGGTGCCTAAGAAGGACGGCAGTCTCACCTGTGCCTCGACTATCGCTGTCTAAACGGAGTGACTCGTAAGGATGCCTATCCACTCCCTACGATAAGCTCCATCGTAGGAAACCTGGGCGATGCACGGTACTTTACCACGCTTGACACCTCGACAGGTTACCTACAGGTCCGGATGGGTGAGCGTGACTAGTGCAAAACTGTATTCACGTCCCACAGAGGGTTCGAGTTCACTTGGATGCCCTTTGGCCTTTGCAATGCTCCTGCGACGTTTCAAAGACTCATGCACCGCGTCCTCGAGGAAGCAAAGTGTTCATACTGCTTGTGCTACCTCGACGACATCATGATTTATTCACGAACCTTCGAAGAGCACTTGGCCCATGTTTCCGATGTGCTCGAGAGGGTGAGGGCTGCCGGGATGACGTTAAATCCTGCGAAAGCTCAATTAGCGCAGACCCGTATTCAGTTATTCGGGTTTACGCTGGGCGAAGGCTTCATTGAGCCGGATCAGGAGAAACTTCGAGCAATCTTCGATTTCTCCGGGCCCAAGGACGTACGTGGCCTTCGCCGCTTTTTGGGAATGATTAACTTTTACCGCTCTTTCATTCCGTCCTGTGCCCGACTGCAGGCGCCCTTGACCAAGCTCTTGGGTAAGTCTACAGTTTGTCGATGGGGACCTGAGCAGCAAGAGGCGTTTTGCCGACTGTCTAGCGCCATTGCGGAGACAGCGCAGCTGACTCCCCGACCTGACTAGACCATTCGTTGTTCAGACTGATGCGAGCGATCTAGGATTAGGAGCTGTTCTCCTACAGGAATACGATGGCATGTTGCAGCCATTGGCCTTTGCCAGCCGCTCCTTGGTACCTGCGGAGAAAAATTATTCCGTTACCGAAACGACGTGCCTCGCCATCGTGTTTGCACTGCGGTGTTTTGACGTCTACCTTGATGGGACGAAATTCATGGTGCAAACGGATCACAGTGCGCTCAGCTGGCTGATGCGGCTCCGTGAGCCTGCGGGCAGGCTGGCGCGCTGGGCTCTCCTGATACAGCACTATGACTTTGCAGTGCAGTATCGAAAGGCGAGCACCAACGTGGTAGCTGACGCGCTATCTTGTGCCCCATTGTCTGCCGAGAACCTTGATTCCGGTGCGACAGCCGTTAGCGGTGTCTTTGCACAAGCAAGCGTCGGGAGCAAAACAGCGGCTTCGCCGCCGTTCGGCGAGAAGGGCGAGTCCGCATTCGGACGAACCTCGGTTGTTATCCAGGCAAACAGCGCACCGCGAAGCCGGCCAGCGGGTGAGCTCTGCAAAGGCCACGATGCCGAGAGCGAACCCGTGACGCCGACGCATGCGGCGGTTGCTGCGGTCCTGAGCGGAAGCTATACCAGGCTCCCCTTTGGGAGAATGGGAATCACTTTCAGCAAACAAGAGCTGCTGAAGGCTCAGCAAAGTGATCCATCCTGTCGCGAAATTTGCGACGGTCTCAGGGAGACAAAGCGCCGTTACGCTGCTTGCCCTGCAGCGGAGGCGGGGCTGGAACCAGCCTGCGCCGCTGAGTCCCCCGCGTATTCATATTTGCTGGACCATGACGGGCTCCTGCTGAAATATATAGCCACCGATGACGACTCCATTGATCCGTTTAAGGTGGTTATGCCCAAAAGTCTGAGAGCCGCACTGTTGCGATCCTCTCACGACGAACCCATGGCCGGTCACCGGAGTGGCTACAAAGTTTTCGCAAAACTGGACCAGTGACCTGGCCCGGCATGAAGCGTGACATTTATCGCTATTTCCGTTCCTGCCACGTCTGTCAAACGGTGAAGTCTAGGGGTGGCAAGCCACCTGGTCTGATGAAACCGATTGTCAGTGAACGTCCGTGGCAAGTGCCCAACTGCGATCTAATGGGACCTTTTCCCAGAAGTAAGCAGCGGTTCATTCACCTTATGGTAGTCGTGGATCACTTTTAAATGCGAAGCATTTCTTAGCGAACCTCAGGCACTTTGGGCGTTTCTATCTACGTATCTATCTATCTATCTATCTAGCCGCCTACGTCTGGGCGCTCTCCTGGTCGTCTCCATAACTTGTAATATACCGAACGTGGCACAGCAGAGGATCAGTGTATGACGAACACGATTCATTGGTGATGACATGATTAACGCAAAATACCTGTCGCGTACGTCATAAAATCCTTTCCCTCAGTCCCGTGTGGCACATACCCGTATACCAGAGTTCATTTTATGCGGGTATGTGCCACAGGTGATAACAGAGTCGCAGTCAACGCAGTAACCGCGAACATACACATTGACAAGGAAGGAAAGTGATAATAATAGTAATTGGTGGGGTTTTGCGTCCCAAAACCACGATATGATTATGAGAGACGCCATAGTGAAGGGCGCCTGAAATTTGAACCATCTGGTATTATTTAACGTGCACTGACATCGCACAGTACACGGGCCTCTAGCATTTCGCCTCCGTCGAAATGGGACCGCCGCGGCCGGGATCGAACCCACAACCTTCGGGTCAGCAGCCGAGCACCGTAACCACTACACCACAGCGGCCGACGCAAGGAAAGTTAGGGAGCTGAAGACAGAGCACCACCGGAAGACGCTGGGCTACCATCCACTCGTCCACGTGGTCCACAACGTCGACCACGTGGATTACGCAAAAAGTGGGGTCAATGCTTCCTAGAGTAACTCTGCCGAGAGGACCGTGTCCCTCATGATCACTGGTGACTTCAGCGTTGTTTTATCAAAACCTAACAACGCCTGGTTCTTAGACGGCATGAAAGACGGCTTGGATGTGGAAAGGGCGTCACAAGACCTCGGTGCCACGTCCAGGACAGAAGGCCTCATACATCATTTCTTCGTAAAAGCCATCCGCGGTTTCCACCATCTCTACTATACCTTGCACTTCACTACACTTAGACGGTTCGTAGCCGCGATCACGAACGGATCCGATAACAAGTCCTGACCAGCTGCTGATGCTCACTGATCACGGTGATGACGACCTTATTGAAGTACTGCCAAGAACCCCTTCCACATATGCACATGGGTTCGTGAAACGTGCGTGCGTTCTCCGTCATAACGGAGAAGTATAAGCATAACAACTGTAACGCAACTCTAACAACTGCAACTGTGACTGTAACGTAGTACGTCGAGTGCGCCTGCGCGTGTCACTCGGCTGTGTATATATCTCGGGAAACTTTTCTGAATAAAGCTTAGTCTGAATAAAGCGCCTGTCCTGCGCATCTGTGTTCCTTCATTGTCCTACTTGAATTCGCGCTATTCAGTATTGAAGAATAGAAGCACTACATATCAGCTTACTGCGTTTGGTGTTGGTAACACCTATGTTGCTTTTGGTATCGTTAAGCAACTATAAACAACTAGTTATATAATAGATGTTTGACGCTTCAAAATATGTGTGTATACCATTTGCACATTTCTCTAGCGTTATTCCGTAACGTTTCGCTCAATGTGAAAAATTGCGACACAGTCACCTCCCTGCGCATGCTTCGCATAACATCGATTCCCACAGTACGCGGGATCTGCCTCAGTATTCAAGTGTAGTAGCCAGAGCATGGCAACTGGTGACAGCACGCACTTGACACAAGGACAAACAAAATACACACACGCACCGCTTCTTTTCTGTGTCTTCACTTATCCTTGTGTCTAGTTCGCGCTGCAGTAATTTGGGTCTAGTAATCAACTAACAAGCACACTTAGCGACTCTCAGAGCATAGCATTTAGTATGAGTCCGAGAACGTTGTTGCAAAAGATTGCCGAAACTTTAGTGAACAACATCACAGCAACAAATAAGGAGACATTCGAAAATTTAAAAATGTGTAAAAAATCATGAAACCCTATTCGGGGTTATCCTAAGATGACGAACCTGCAATTAACGCGGTGCCGTTCAGTCGTCATTGCTCCTCCCAATTGAGAAAGCATGCTCAGAGGATTAAACCATAATGACAAGATTAACATGCCAGCACTAGTCTGTCGAGTGAGCGGCTGTTTTCATTCTCTGTAGGAACGATGACATGCACAACGGGGTCGCTGCTTCCAGAGCACGCCAAGCAAGCATGTATCCCTCGTGACATTAGATAACTGTGTATTCTGTACCGTAATACAATATTGTTGTGCAATGACTAAAGTTCCTCTACATTACTTGCTGAGTGACAACTTACTACAGGTATCTGGTTGGCGAAACGAATGTTTTCGAGAAAGTTTGTAGTTGTACTATTCGTATGCGAAAACGTACAAAAAATTATCATTTCATTTACAATTGGTTTCCATCATTCTAAATCGCTTGAAACTTCAAAATTTCCTATTTCTACACTCACAGACAAAATATTCACGTCCAAGCAAGCCAGCCATCAAACATACAGGTCATGTATGTTCATGTACACATTAGAAAGTGCAAAAAATAGAAAAACTGAAAAATTATTAAATGAGAGCCAAAATAATTCACAAAAACTTACATGGATCGCGCGTCAGCGCAAACACGCAAGCAACACTTTGTTAAAAATTAAGAAAAAAAAGGCGGCAAACCCCACGCATTGTGAGAATCGATGTAATGCGACGCAGCCAGCAAAGAGCTGCATACATCGTTTTGTATGTCACTAAGTAAAATGCGTGTCATGGTTTTCATGTTAAATCCTGTTATTTATGTTCGTCACACAGTAACGCCGCGCAATACCAACTTTCGGGTAGATCAAGCTAGCCAAACGGCCGCCAGCTCACCATGAGCGTTGTACGTAAGTCATTCTGTACATGACATGTGTTTCATGACTTTCATGTTAACTCGTATTATTTATGTTCGTCACACAGTCACGTCGCAAGACACCAATTTTGGTGTATATCAAGCTAGCGAAACGGCCGCCAGCGCAACATGAGCGTGGCACGTATGTCATGCTGTACATGACATGCGTGTCATGATTTTTATGTTACCTCCTGTTATTTATATTCGTCGCACAGTCACGTCGGAAGATATCAATTTTGGTGTATATCAAGCTAGCGAAACGGCCGCCAGCGCACCATGAGCGGGGCACGTAAGTCATGCTGTACATGAGATGCGTGTCATGATTTTCATGTTAACTCGTGTTTTTATGCTCGTCACACAGTCACGCCGCGCAATACCAATTTCGGGGTAGATCAAGCTAGCAAAACGGCCGCCAGCGCCCCATGAGCGTGGCACGTAAGTCATGCTGTGTATTCTGTACCGTAATACAATATTGTTGTGCAATGACTAAAGTTCCTCTACATTACTTCATCACTTTCCTTCCTATGCCCTTCACTATGGCGTCTCTCATAATCATATCGTGGTCCCATTTCGACGGAGGCGAAATGCTAGAGGCCCGTGTACTGTGCGATGTCAGTGCACGTTAAATAATACCAGATGGTTCAAATTTCAGGAGCCCTTCACTATGGCGTCTCTCATAATAATATCGTTTTTTTGGGACGCAAAACCCCACCAATTACTATTATTATCACTTTCCTTCCTTGTCAATGTGTATGTTCGCGGTTACTGCGTTGACTGCGACTCTGTTATCACCTGTGGCACATACCCGCATAAAATGAACTCTGGTATACGGGTATGTGCCACACGGGACTGAGGGAAAGGATTTTATGACGTACGCGACAGGTATTTTGCGTTAATCATGTCATCACCAGTGAATCGTGTTCGTCATACACTGATCCTCTGCTGTGCCGAGTTCGGTATATTACAAGTTATGGAGACGACCAGGAGAGCGCCCAGACGTAGGCGGCTAGATAGATAGATAGATAGATAGATAGATAGATAGATAGATAGATAGATAGATAGATAGATAGATAGATAGATAGATAGATAGATAGATAGATAGATAGATAGATAGATAGATAGATAGATAGATAGATAGATAGATAGATAGATAGATAGATAGATAGATAGATAGATAGATAGATAGAAATGCCCAAAGTGCCTGAGGTTCGCTAAGAAATGCTTCGCATTTATTTGAAGTGGGTGGAATTCTTCCCTCTTCGGAAGGTGACAGCGCGAGCGGTGCTCGAGAAGCTGCAGGAAGTGTTTTGCCGGTTCGGCTTTCCGGAAAGGCTCATCACTGACAACGCCTCGTATTTCACCGCTCGGGTGTTTGGTGTCACGTGCCGTTCCCTTGGAATTGATCACTGCACCACTTCGCCCTACCATCCGCATTCTAATTTGACGGAGCGCGTCCGAGAGTCGCTCGACTGGTTTCTCGCCCGCCTTCTTAAAGGGACCGACAACTGATTTTTCTCGACCCAGTTTATTACGGCGCGACAGGAAGCTTACCCTTCGTAGCGTTTGTAGCTGCAGTGGTTTATCCTAAGAGCACATAGTTAATTTATAAGCAGTATTTTTCGATCTGAAAGGCTCCAAACGCGCATGAAGGCTTGCTCCAGCAACGCTGAGAATTGATAGCGATGCCGCTAGCCCTTGTGAAAGCTCTCGTTGCTCTGCTTTCGCAGGAGTTGTTGTAACTATGCTTAACCACCTTTATTTTGAGCTTTCCAACCATTTTTGAAAATAGCAAGCTGTTACAATGAGATGATGTGGCTTTATACACCTTCTCGGTATTTGTACAGCGTTGTGTGCGCCTGCGCCCAAGGTTGCCTGCGCCTGTGTCAAGGCTGCCTACGCCAAGCGAAGGCAGCGCCACTTTGTTGCATACAACTAACGCAGGCCTATATGTGCATTTATATGGATTAATATCTTTTATTATGAAGAAATGAACAATACTTCAGTACTAACAGAAAAGTCATCGAACGCGTACACCAATCAACGGTCACGTGACCGGCTTCACCAGACCATTTATGATTTTGCCGCCAGAGGCGCCAAAGGTCATTTTTCGCGACTTTCAATGAGGAAATAAAAATGTAAATCCACCTCTCACGAGATAAACGGTTGGTCTGAGTAAATGCGACGGACTATCTTTTCATCAGTGCAGTCATCTCATTTCATGTTCTGGGCAGTTGTCGGTCCCTTTAAATTTTGGAAGGGAGTTGGCAAATCCGGTGACCAGTGTCATTCAGTGCCAGCTCAGGGACGAGGAGACACAGGCAGACTCTTCTGCTTACGCGTCAAAGCTTCGGGACTGGCTTTGTCGAGCTTTCTATAAAGCAAGGCAAAGTTTGGCGTCGGCCAGTATGACCGCGTTCCCAATATGACCGCAAGCATCGCGACCTAGCATTTGAAGTGGGTGATCTTGTCCTGAAGCGCAACCACGCCCTTAGCAACGCGAGTAAGGGGTTCTCAGCCTCGCTCGCTCCTAAGTGGCTTGGTCCGTACCGAGTGGAGAAAGCTTGGACTCCACTCGCGTACTTGCTGAAAGATCCCCTTTCGGGAAAACTCAGCCGTGCCCATATCGCAGACCTGGAAGCCTTTGCGTCACGGTCTGACGAGCTCGGGCCAGCGCCTTGTGCCACTTCGCGCAAGCAACGGGGCACACCCGGTGCGGCGGACCGCATTCGGACCACGCATCGGTATAATCTGTGGAAGCGGTCACCTTTGTGATTTCGCGCCGGACGGCGGACTGTTTTCCGCAACCGAAGGCCCTCAGTTACTTTCCAGCCTCAGTACGCTAACTTCTTTACGGCCAGTGCTCGCAAAGAAGTCGGCGCGTCCAATTTGCTGCTAGTGTTTTTTTTTTCTGTATTATTTGAATACTCGTGCATTTAATACGTTTTTTCGGTTTGTGTTTGCCGCATATTGACTGTCATTTTGTTCTCTTTACTTTTTTCCGTGTTTTATTCCTCGTGCTTGCGGAAGGGTTCGTGAATACTGGTGCTTATGCGGGGGAGAGGAACGAAGGTCGCTTTGCGCCTTCCCACGCGAGCGCGCGCGGTCGGCAACATGGCACCCTGAAAAGTGAGTCGCAGTGGCCTTGGACGGCGAACTTGAGCGCTTGAGCCGCGCTTGGAGAAAGCGCTGCTATGTGCAGTGACGTGTGTGCGTGCGCACGTGCGTGGTATCTGTGCGTGCCTAGAAAGAGTGCGCGTGGTGAATTCATCTAATCTACGTGGTCACTCGGGGCAGCGACCCGCTGAAGCCGGACAGACCAGCGGTGCCCTGCTCTCGGCCGTCGCCCAGAAGCCTGGCTGCTCTCTCCATCATGGCTCCGGCGCGAGGCCAGCTGGCATAGTAATTATGCCTGCTCTCTGCCGACTCCAGGATGCCTCCCAGTTCGGGTCGACGACGAGCCCTCAGTGAGGCCGTTCCCGGTATGAGGACTTCAGAAAAGCCTCCTGCCTCGCCTTCTGGCATCCACCCTGCTGGCAATATTACGCTCCGCCTCCCCTCCGCGCTGTGGACGCTCTTTTGCGCAAGCTTCGCGAACACTTGTCTTAATTTCCTCTACCTCCCTTCCGGAGCGCCATTTTATTGTATAATGTGTTTCAAGCGTATTGTCTTTGTTATTGATTTTTCTCGCACTGTAATGTATTCTTTTTTTTAGCAGCAGCTCCAGGGCTGGACTGAGGCTAGTGGTTGCTTATAGCAGTGTTATCTTAACTGCATGGGTGACCGCCGGCTGCCTTTGCAGACCGGTAAAGGGCAAATTTAGGAGAGGGGGATGTGGGGATTGAGGCTTGTCCGTCGCCATTGCGCGGGTTTTTCGCCTATTTCTGCCATCCTCACGTCCGATCATATGACGCTCCCCTCATCCGCCGTCTTACAGCGCTGGGCGAGCGGGGGAGTGACGTTAACCTCTCTCTCCCCGGCGCCTGACCTCGACGGTGGCGCTGCGCTCGAGTCTCTCGTCTTGGTCAGACTCGCTCTGGACCTCGTAGGGTAAGCAAGTGTTTTCTCTCCCGTCCGTCGGCTCCTCTTTTGGGGCTCGCTCGGACGGAACTCGCTAACGGTGCCTTGCGCCAGCGGCGAGCGCTTACCTTACGTTGTCCTTTCCGAACGCTAGGCCGAAGAGCGGTGCGGTGCATTCGCGCGAGGTCATACTACGCCGAAGCCATACCTATCGAAGCCAACGCGAGCGGAGTTTGCCCGCACTCGAGCGATCGGGCCCTGTGGTCGCGGATCGTGAGAGTACGCAGCGTAGTCGCGAGGGACCGTTTCCCACAACGGCGTGTCGCCGTGAGCCCTTTGCCTGCGGAGACGTGCTAGCGGCACCCTGTGTGTTGTATTTTTGCCCGTGGCGTGGTGAAGCCTGTTTGCTTCTCCCGCCGCCTTTGGGAACGGGCGTTGTTCTGCGTTTTGTCGTGTTGCCGGAGGCAATAAAGTGTTGCAGATCTCGAGAGCAGTACTGTGTACTTGCCGCGCTGCTCTCGGCGCCTTTGTTTGCGCTCGAAAGTACGTGTGCAGCGGCGCGCTAGTTCACGCGAAGCGACGGCAAACTCGATAAGTCCGAACCCACGCTAGTGGCCGTACTCCTGTGAGACGTGCACACAACAATCCCCACTCCCCCCAAGTTGTGGTGTCCTCGCCCTGAGAGATGGTTGCTGTGTCAGTCCCCCGCCCTTCTATTTTCCCCACAAGGATCTCTTGTATCCTCCTGTTCCTCCTCTCCCTCACTTTACTTTCCCACCCCCTCTCCTATAGCCCTCTTTCCGACCCCCCTCTCCCCTTCGAATGGTGCGTACGAGGGCTGGAATGTCGCCTCGTGAAGAATTTTTTCCCCTTAGGATATCTCGCTTTCTATATCTTTATTCCTCATTCTGTCTTTCTCTTGTCGTCTCGCTCACCAGATTTATTGCATCCCGCGCCGAAGAATTCAGCGCTGATGTTTTGGGGGCGAAGCAGAAGATGACGATGCCGCCGATGAATAAGAAGAGGATGAAGAGAGCGCGTGCGGGTTCATGATATTTTTCTGGTGACACCGCACAAACTACGACGAGCTACACAGCAGCTTGACTGTTAAAAATAGTTAGTGGTGTTAGTATTAAAACGCAGGGAGTGTAAAGGGTCATAAATAAACAATTGATCTCATCGAAGAAGTCGAGAAGCGATAATACCACAAAGGCAAAGCGACTGCGTAGCTGGCGCACCCAGAGCCAAGAGGCGCGAGGTTTGTGTTTGCGACACGTGTTTTTTAGTACGACACCGAATTTTCGTCACGTGGCCCCTCGCATGGTACCTTAAGCCTTAATAAATAAAAATCACAATAAATAGCGCGAGGCCATGCCCAGCGCTCGCAAAATGGAGCCTAAGAAGACAACTTGTGCGTGCATTAGTAAGAAATTTTATAGTGTAAGTTAGAGCCATTTTACTACACAAAGTGCGAAAAAAACGACACACGGTTCCTCATGTGTTTGCCTCTGGGATCTGAGGCATTGGAAACTTTCTGCTACAGTGTTTTTGCAATGCCTCCAGGATCGGGCCACCTTTGACCATGTAACAATATCGTTGGTTGACCTCATCATGTGACGTCATATTTGCGTCACGATGACGCCACTGATTTTGGCAACCTGTGACGACACAATCACTCGTGTTGACGCCGACGGTCCTTTTTCGCGTTTGGATGAGCCATCTAAGGCTTTCGCCTTTTTTATTTGCGAGAGTGAATCAATCAGCAAGCGTCAGTATTGCCTCAAATAGCTTTATTGCGCTGAGATAAATCTTTTTCCCCTGACAATCCACCGTTTAGTTCTTGCATGTTAGAAGCGCGGAGCGCACACAGTGGGCGGGATCTTTACTGTAGCTCTACTCGAGTGCATCTGGCACGGTGGCCTCGCGTCTTTTCTCGATCTCAGCCTTCATGCTTTGCAGTCGGGTTAGAAGCACTTCGTGCTGGTAGGATCCGAGGCCCGAACTGAATGGATTCACGATAGCCGTTCCGGATAGGTGAATGTCCTTCTTCACGGTTAGTTCGTAGTGGTCGTAGTTTTGAATGAACAGGTCCAGAACCTTAGCTCGCAGTTCTGCCGGGTATGTTGAAGTCTTGCTCAGGCAACTTTCCACAATGTCGCAGACAGACACTCGAACCACTTCGTGACGCACGTAGGCTGCGTAGTCCTCTGCTGCATTCTTCTCCTGCTGCCTGTTAGCATGGACTTTGAATGGATGGTCGAAATACGGTGTGGGACTGAGCAGTGACTGAAGTGACAACAGCAGGCTGCTCAGTGTTTGTGACGAACTCCATTCCGGGCCTGCATAAGTCCCGATGATACTGAGGGAGACGTTACCATTTCTATAGAGAAATGGATGGAGGGCAACACGGCCTGCATCAGTCGTCAAGAAGCGAACTTTGGGCGGTTCAAACGGGTATTCTGGGGTACATGTGAGGTGAAAAAACAGAAACCCGCCTTCGTAGGGAGTGTCAGGAGGCCCCACGACGAGGGCGTAGATGCGCGCCACGTCGATCTCTTCAGGGGCGGCGTATATCCCAGGTGGGGGGTCTCTTGCAAGCTCCGCTAAGTCCCGCTGGACCCGGAGCACAAATGGAGAGGGAGACTCCTCGTCACGTTTGAATAGAACTGGTCGTCTGGGTCTGCCGGAAGCCATAGCTGATGGTCTGGCGTAGCCGGCCGTTTTGCGAATGCGACCACTCCAAATGCTTGATGATGATGATGAGGCTCCTGGGATGATGGCACCTACCCACTCAGGGGGATCGGTCAAGAGTCGGGCTGATCATAAAATCTGAAAATTTTAAGAGCTAATAGACGTTACTGTATCAGTTAGAATGAAGTTTTTTTTTAACTGAATTCCAGTTTTAGATTGCTTGCAATCGCTTGTACCTCTGTACTGGCTCTTACCCACTACGGGGGATTGGCCAAGAAGCCGGCGGTTATTGTAAATGTAAAATTAAGGCGTGAGTAGGGTAAAAGGAAACGTGATTTTTTAAAAAATAAAATGAATATTTTTGATACGCAGTAAAATTTAAAAAGAAAATGCTAAAAAATTCAGTGTCGATTTGTTTTTTTCTTTTGGTATACTCCACATTATGGCACATACCTACTCGGGAGATTGGCCGAGACTGCGTATAGTAACCTTTCGATGATAATGTCAGAAATGCTTATAAATAAAAAACATGGGTGATCCCTCCGTCATAGGAATCGGTATAACACGAAAGTGAAACGTGTCTTCACAGAAGTAGTGCTTATGATATATGAGAGCTTGTACAACGTCTATTCGTGTTTGGCAGCTATAGCACCGTTTGACGTGGATGCACCCATGTTGACAGCATGTCTATATCGCGACGACTAACGCCCATGATCATGATTAAACCGTTGAGGTAGCTGACGGTGTGAACATATATTTTGACACAGCGAATCGTGAATCGCGCGTAAGGATCATATCAACAAGCTCATAATCAACATTGGTACCCGGTATGCACTTCTTCAAAGCGTCGTCAATTAAGGAGAGAAACGGCACGGTGTGCGCTTTCTAGTAATGGGTAGCCGACGCCTGTGCTCATGCATACATAACACACACTGCACTTCAGCAACGCGGGAGGTAGAGGTTCGTAGCCTGAGTCGCAAACGCGTGCGTCCCGCTGGCCTCTGTCTCGCAGGCGCTGCTCTCGCTCCACCAAGGCACGACATTCGCCCGTCGAAATCGCGTCCTTTTTGCAACGCATATTGCAGCAGTTTTGTTAGTCGGTGCTCTCGCAATTGAAGCAGTCGGCGGCAGAGAAATCCCGTTCGTGCACGTGGAAGCTGCACTACTCCAATGAGCCGACGCACGCTAACACGAATACAAAGGCAAAGAACGTAACTGCGTCAAGGGTGCCTCGGCGACGCCAGCGCGGCCAGTCTACCTCTCTGGTATCGAGACGCTTTAACCATGACCTCTGATATCACGTGCAATCTCGGAGTAAGCGCTAGTAAGTGTCGATCGTGAAGCATTACTTCTTTTCACCTCTCACAGACGGCGGCACCGCCCCGCTCTGCCCGCCGCGAAAGAGAAGGTGTGAAAGATATAAGGCGCGTTCGCGCCGTGCCTAGCATCTCCCGAGTTGGCTTAGTCGGTAGAGCGTCGGGCGCTTGCCGTCGCGGCTGCAACGTCGTGGGTTCGATTCCCAGCGGGGTATCTTTTTCTTGGTTTTTTTCTTTCTCACCCGTTGGCGTCCATTTTATCAACGTCATATCCGTGACGGATGTACTTGGTGGACCCCGGCATAAAACACTTTCGTGTTAAAATATTAAATAAAAAATAGAAAAAAGGACGTAACAGCAATTATAATAAAGTAATTCTGCTATTTGCAGCAGACCAGAAAGCTGTGTTCATCTAATCAGATAAAATTTGAATATGTTAAGATTTAACACGTTTCTAATTACTGACGAATATTTATTAAAGTAGGGATACGTCCCGTACCTTGAATAAAATTACAAAACGCATCCAATACATTCTTATGGCGACGTATCAAACGGAGGCAGACCTCGATCAAGTCTCCGTCATAGCATGGTCCCTCAATACTTTTTACTGGTCATGACACTCCCGCGAAAGTTTTATATAGGGACAAAAGTGGCCACCAGAGGCGCCACCGTAAGCAGAAGGGCATTCATTTGCCGTGCTTGGTAGGGCAGTTGCGCGTTCGCGGAAGCGTTTGCCGTCAAGTACACTTCTTCAGATATTTTCCTTCTCCGTGTTCTCGCTTACAAATCATAGCAGTGATTAGTATTGTCAATATGGTACATGATGCGCGTTGTCAAATTGCCCAAGTAATTGATTGCTCTCAATGTTTTGACTGAGGGAGTTCGTCAATTGACGCGTGTGTTCGTGACGTTCCTACATTTGTAGACTCCGGCATAGTCGCTTTCGGGCTCAAACCGAACACTGAGACTGGTTCTAGATGACTGACAGGTTAACATATTTTGCGCTAGAGGTTGCGGAGTAGCCGAGTTCTGGTTGCACGTAACGCTCATTTTCGGACTAATTGTCACGTTATTAGATGCGAAGCATCTTATAGCGGAGTTCAAACCGGTGGTGGTGGTGGTGGTGTGCGGCGTGACCACCCTTACTGCGCATGCGCAAGGCCTCTCCACACACCTCCTCTCCACTTCCCCCTCCCCTTTCCCCCTCTCCACTCCTCTGAAACGCGGGCTCGACATGCCGAAATTCTCTCCTGCGCAACGCCGCGATGAGCGCGAGCGCGTGCGCATCCCCTCCCCCTCTCCTCTCCTACGCTGCCCCCCCCCCCCGCCTGTCGAACGCGTTCCCCGCTCGCCCTGTGAGAATTAACGGCCAGGCTAGATTGAAGACACGACGCGCGTAGCGTTCCTCTTCGTGTTCCACGACGCAAAGTCGGTAGCATGCCCAACGAATGCCAACGGAACGCGATCGTGCGTGTGCTCCGGCTTCGCATCGCCTCGCGGTCCCCTTTAGCGGGAGATGGTGTAATTTTTCCATAGGGTATCACGAAGCTGCGCGGAGAAGTTCGCGTGGCAACAAACAAGCCTGTATATCAGGCTAACTTGGCATTAATAGCTTTGAAGTACCTCTTGGGGGCTATTGTTAGTGAAAGAAAGCTGTAAAAATCAAAAGCGCAGATTGAGATACCACAAAACGGAGAGGGATGCTCATGTTTTTGTTTTCCTTTTTTAGGGGCGAAGCTCCTTAAGGCGGCACCCGTTCGTCCCTCGTCGTGCTCGTAGTAGTGAGTAACAAGTCTTACCCTTTGACCTCCAAGGTGGTGCCGGTGGGAGATTTCTCCTGTGCGTTGTTGAACAATAAAAAATTCGCAGCGTGCGCGTTAACTAAAAGCCGAATTCTTCTGTCTCTGTAGAAGTGTAAGTGTTAGCTAGAAGCCGACTTCTTCTGTCTCTCATTCCCATTAGCAGCCATTGTTTACCTCCAAGGTAGTGCCTGGTGAGATTTCTCCTGTGCGTGATTAAACAATAAAAATTTTGTTCAAAACGCCGTTGATTGATGAAATAAACCAACGAAAGACGCCAGATGTTTTGTAAAAACAAAACGAAAGAACGCCAGATGTTTCTAAAGCAAAACGAAAAAGACGCCAGCTGCTTAACGAAGACGCAAGGTGTTTTCTAAAGCAATGGTTTTCTAAACAATGAAAATTCACAGCGTACATGTAAAATTAAAGTGAGCTGCAAGTCGTCATAACTCATCGAACCTTTAGTATAAACGCGCCCGATCTCACGTCGGTGATGATGTACTGGGCAGAATTCACGGAAGATTCACGGTTTACCGATGAACCTCCGCAGCTTCGCCCACTCATCATCATTCACTCCGTGGATATGCTGTTTTTTTCTTTGGTGTCATAATTCGCGCTTTTGATCTTGAACACAAAAAAAATAGTGAGGTGAAACTGCTGTAAGCCGCTTTTGCTAGATATAGGCACTATGTGCCAGGCACATAGGCAAGGGGGGGGCGGGCCCCCCCCCCCCCGAAATTTTTCCAGCCTTCTATATTCCCAGGCAACTTTTTTTGTTTTTGCCACGGAAAGACTTTCTTTCGAACAATTAGGCCTTGGGCCCCCCCCCGAAAAAAAATCCTGGCTACGTGCCTGCTATGTGCGATTTTCAAGCGAAAGGTTTTGATTTTACGCATGAAGATTTCATAACGTTGCCGAGTTCTAATATGCTCGGCCAGCGCCTCCTCTATTTTTCTGTACCTGGGCGAAGGAGCGGAGCGCAGTGGGATTGATTGATTGATTGATTGATTGATTGATTGATTGATTGATTGATTGATTGATTGATTGATTGATTGATTGATTGATTGATTGATTGATTGATTGATTGATTGATTGAAAACTTTATTGGAATATATACAAAGAGCTCTCGCTTGTTGGCTTCGGCACCATGGTGTAAAAAAAATAGGAAAGAAAAGAGCAAAAAAAAAAGAAGGATAAAAAGGGGATTTTGTCAAACTGGTGAGCTTGTTGTGCTTGTTACTGCTGGACAGGGGATGGCCGTGTTGCGCAAGTCATTTCACCATACATTCAGCCTGGCTCTGATGAGTGGATCTTCGAGTATCCAGTGGGTGGTTTCCTCGTATGTCTTGCTGTAGGTGGGGCAGCGTACGCTGGGCTCTTTTAGGGGCGAAGCTCCTTATAGCGGCACCTGTTCGTCCCCTGTATGTAGTGCGTAACCAGTCTTAACGCTAGTACCAGATCTTGACCTCCAAAGTGCTGCCGGTGGGAGATTTCTCCTGTGCGTTGTTGAACAATAAAAAATTCGCAGCGTGCGCGTAAACTAAAAGCCGACTTCTTCTGTCTCTCATATATTAGCAGCCACTGGCATGTTCCAGTAGGAAACGTTAGTAGAAGTAGAAGTGTAAGTGTTAGCTAAAAGCCGACTTCTTCTGTCTCTCATTCCCCATTAGCAGCTATTGTTTACCTCCAAGGTAGTGCCTGGTGAGATTTCTCCTGTGCGTGATTAAACAATAAAAATTCACAGCGTACATGTAAAATTAAAGTGAGCTGCAAGTCGCCATGACTCTCATCGACCCTTTAGTATAAACCGGCCCGATCTCACGTCGTTGATGATGTACTGGGCGTGAAGCTGCGCGACGCCGCCGCCAAGATCCTGCCGTACGAGAGCTTCGCCCCACTCATCATCATTCACCCCGTGGTTATGCTGTGGAATTTTTTTGTGAAAGCAGCTCGGCTTGATTCGTGAATTGGGCATTCCCAGAAGATATGCTCCGTGGTTGCTGAGGCTTGGCAGTAGTCGCAGTTGGGGTCAGGATATTTATTCGGGTACATCTTGTGAAGCACTGGGATTGTTGTGAAGCTTCGTGTTTGTAGCCTTCTGAGTATGACCTCGTAGGGGCGCGTGGATCTTGGTGGTGGGGCATCGTGTTTTGTAGCTTCTAATTTAGCCTTTCCGCCGGCGCTGGACGTTTGCTCGGTAGTTGGCTTCATGGATGTCGTCTTGGATTAACGTTGCGGTCTGCTCCGAGCTGGCATCCTCGAGTTGTTCCTTGCTTTGATGCTGCAAGGCTCGGTGATGAACTAGCTCGTTCCCCGGTATATTGGTGTGTCCAAGAATCCAATGAATCCTTACCCGGATGGATCGTTCTTGAAGTTGGGCGGCATAGTTGAGGATGTGCCTGGCGTATTCTGGTAGCTTACTTCGAGTTTGGAGCGTTCGAATCACTTGCTGCGAGTCTGTGAAGATGTGTATGGCTTTTGGTGATGATTTTGTTTGAATGTAGTGGGCTAGAGCTTCCGAAATAGCGGGAGCGCAATGGGAACCGACCGTCGGCGTTAGTGCGGTTTTTAGCCGCTGGGCGCCGCCACAGTAGTAGACCCGCCGACGCGTCGTCGCTCGCGGAAATGAATGCAGTGGCTGCATTCCAAGCTGCTATATGGTTCAGTTTTCGGCTGTATTAGCGTTGTTTAAAGGCCAACTCCGGCGATTTTTTGGCCATGTCAAAGTAATGGTGCTTTTATGTTCCTGAGACGCTCCTGTCACGGTCCCGATAGCAGAAATACTCGGCAAATTGGAGAATAATTTTAAATAAGCAAAAAAGCGCAACACCGAAACCGAAACCCAACCGAGTGTACTGTCTACGTATGACGTAGACGTTGTTACGAACGAACCGGAAGTCGTGCAAGGCATGCCGGTCACGCCGGCGCGGAGTATGAAAACTGTGACAGCCGGGACGACCAGCGAAGCGCCGGCCAAACCAACGCTGTCTGTCGCCTTGTGCACAGCAGACGCTCGCTGTAGCGGCCAAAGCGCCGAAGTTAGCGGTGCCCTCGGCTGCGTCACTTCCGCCGCCTTCCCAATACTGACGTCACAGACGCAATGTTGCCAATAATTGTGGGAAGCCAGGAGGGCGTTTGCAGACAATCTTTAAAGTTCATTTGCAAACAATCTGCGCCTGTCTCAAGCCTGTAATTCGGCATAAATGACGGAAACGTGCAAAGGAACGTACCCAGCGAATTTCATTGAGATCCATCGACCTCGAAAAATCGCCGGAGTTGGCCTTTAAAGTATAGTGAAAACTTGTATACGGGAATCATGAAGTACTTGTCGTTCTTGGCAACCAGCCCATTTCGAAGGCATGTGTCTTTCGCGGCTATTTGATCGAGACGCTCGCGCGTGGTCTGCTAGCCCGATACCAGAGAGCGCATGCCAGTGATGCGCGGAAAATTGTTTTTTCGCCGTTACGTTCGCCTGACTGAGAGTCGGTTTTTGACTGTATGAAAGTCGATTTTCGAAAGCAGCATTTGCCAAGAGCTAACACTGAATGCTTCGGCGCTTAAAGTTCCCCGATGCGTGCTACCGTCTACTGGTGTAGAACACTATACGCAAGCCTGGAGTTCATGCGCTAAATAGCATGAAATGTCACTAGACTCCTTCCAGGGATATACCTGATCGCCCGTTCCCTTCGTAAAGCTTTTGAGAATTACATTTGTTGCCACCGGGAGAAAGCAACAGCTGGTGCCAGAAAAAGAGGAACTATGCCAAGTGATTCCACCATTTCAGAGCTTAAACCAGTTAAATCGTGGTGGTACGAAAAACAAACAAAAACAGCTACATATGGCGCGCGCTTCCTGCAACACTGACTGACGTGTGTGAACAGACGCTGCCGTTCAAGTATAAAGTCGTAGTGCCGACTTGAGCCAATGTGAAAGGCGTGAAAAATGGCGCGGCCTGTTGTCAGTTGCTTGAGCTCGTCTTTGTATTTGTCGACGGATTCTTGTAGCCTCAGTATTTGGCTCTTCAGGTATCTTTTCACTTCCATTTGCCCTTTTCGGTAGTGAACAAAGTATAGAGGCCGAATGGCTTCCGAGCTGGACGCTTTTGTCGCATGGGGCAGCCTGCTCAGCCTAGTGCACTCATTTATTGTGACACTGTATATAATGATTGTCGGTTGTTTCGCCGGTAGCACATGTGGTGTCCATGGGCTCCGATTTTTCAGCTTCGGGACCTAATGTCAACGCTGCATGCACATGGCGGCGATCGCGAGGCAGCGTTGCTACTGGTACTACATGCATTGGTTGACTGTTCGGACGCAACACGGTCACGTTTAGGGATACTTGCCATGCTTGGTTAAGTTTTTAGCTTGGGCTGCCAACGTGAAGGGTAGTCTGCAAAGAGTGAGGCGACTACATCTTTCTTAAGCCACCGCTTCTTATATTCTATGAAATCTTCGCGTCGTAAACGACGGCTGCATATTCTAATGTAGTTTGAAGATGTATTAGGAGCCCAATTACTCGCCTAATTACTGCAAGCCACCTCTACCGAACACCAGCAGGAGCTGCAATTTCATGGAACGACAGCCGAACAGTGTACAGTAAAACCTCGGTGATACGATCACGGCTCGTACGAATTTCGGTGTGATACGAATTTTTCTGTGGTCCCGGCCAAGGCCCATAAGCCTGCAATGTATTGGAGTACGGTTGCTGTGAACCGATTTGCACCCCGCGACGCTTGATACGAACGTACGCTAGCGCACAGGTACGAACAGGTGCTGCCCACGCTGTCGCGGAAGACCCGGCAATCACGCGCGGGCATGCGCGCGGCGCGACCATCAACGGTGCGTCGTTGCCTCCGAAATAGTGCGCGCGAATCTTGCAGGCCTTGAGGTGCCTTCGCGTTTAGATTACAGATGAAGTTGACGTCGCGCTTTTTTTTTCCGACTCGTTAACGCGTGCTCCTGTACTCGAGGCAGCAGCGTCATTGTACTGCGTTAACACGTGCCTGCCACGTCGATGCAAGCCGTGTCCCCACAATCAGACGTTCTATGAAACAAGACTGAAATTTGGGCTGCGGGTCCGTCATGAAGTCCCATTAAAGGTGGACGAACACCGCAAGAGACGTAGCGGATGGTCTTGTCGAAGGAGCTTCGCCTCTGTCTGTCGTGCCCAAAGCGTTTCTTAAGTCACTTTCGCCGCAGTATTTTGGTATCATGCAGAAAAGCGTAGTAAGATTAGGAAGGGGCTACTAGCGGTCACAGGGCACAACACATCTGGTTCATTAATTACACACGCGCGCCTTCACCGTATATTTACGAGTACAAGTATGATCGCTGACGTCTAAAAACTTTACTGGCAATCATTCAGAGCTGTTCATAAGGTCGCTGCGGCCCTGAGAAACACTAAATCAAGACGTATGCCAACTTTCTTTTGTCTCATACTTATTTTCCATGTTTTCTGGTGATACGTATTTCGGATGATACGAATATTTTTGGTATCCCCGCGAGATTCGTATCACCGAGGTTTTACTGTATTAAGGTGAAAGCCTTAGATGCCTTATCAAACGCGAAAATTGACCGTCGGCGGCGTCAGCACGAGTGATGCAAAAAATAATTACGTGATTACGTCATCATATGACGTAATATATTATAAAATTTTGTAACATCATTGTGACGTCACATAACGTGTCGTCGTCATATTACACCTTCGCTTGGTCAGAATGGGCCGATCACGGAGTCAGTGCATGCCTCCGCTGATGTGCAGAAAGCTTGTACTGCCTCCGATCCTTGAGGCTGTAAGAAAGCCACGTTAGGCGCAGAAATATCTCGGAGGGAGGCAAGGAATTCAATACATTGACTGGAAAAAAAAGAAGAAGATGGCTTTCGCTTTTCAATCGTCTTGGATGAATGTATAAGGTACCCTGTGAAAATTTTCTTCTTTATCAATAAAGGGAAATAAGAAAAAGACAATCGTGATTTCCTTGAGTTCCATTTGCAGAGTGGAACGCAGCCTTACGACATACTAAGGCATTGGGGCGGTTGCAATAGCCTGAAATAGAAAAAAATTCGGCAGATCCCACCTGCCGTGGGAATCGACGTGATGCGAAGCATGCGCAGGATGGTGACTGTGGCGTAATTTTTCCCATTGAGCGAAACGTTACGGAATGACGCTAGAGAAATGTGGAAGTGGTATACGCACACTCATATGTTCAAGAGTAGCATTTGTATTATATAAGCCGTTGTTTACAGTTGCGTAACGTTGCCAACAGCAACATGGGTGTTACCAACACCAGACGCGGTAAGCTTATATTCTTCAATACTGGATAGCACGAATCCGAACAGGACAAGGAAAGAACACAGATGCACAGGACAGGAGTTACTCGCAACTAAGCTTCATTCAGGATAGTTTCCCTAGATATATACACAGCCGAGTGGCACATGCAGACGCACTGCACGTACGTTACAGTCACAGTTACAGTTGTTATGCTTATACTTTTCCGTTATGACGGAGAACGCACGCACGTTTCACGACCCGTGTGTATGTGTAAAGGGGTTCTTGACAGTTCTTGAACAAGGTCACCATCCCAGTGATCAGTGAGCACCAGCAGCTGGACCGGACTTGTTAATCAGATCCGTTCGTGATCGCGGCTATGAGGAGTCTAAGTGTAGTGAAGTGCGAGATATTGTGAAGCTGGTGGAAATCCTGGATGCCTCTTACGATGAAATGATCTATGATGTCTTCTGTCGTGGACGTGGCAGCGAGGTCTTTTGATGCCCTGTCCACATCCAGGCCGTCTTTCACACAGTATAAGCACCAATCATTGTTGGGTCTTGATAAATCAATGTTGAAGACACCGGTAATAATGAGAGGCCTAGTTCTCTCAGCAGATTTATTGTAGAAAGCATCGACCCAGGTTTTTGCGTAATCCACGTGGTCCACGTTGCGGACCACTTGGACGAGTGGATGGTAGTTGAGCGTCATCCACGGGTGTTCTATCTTCAGCTTCCTCACTTTCCTTGCGTCCGCCGCGGTGGTGTAGCGGTTACGGTGCTCGGCTGCTGACACGAAGGTCGCAGGTTCGATCCCGGTCGCGGCGGTCGCATTTCGATGGAGGCAAAATGCTAGATGACCGTGTACTGTGCGATCTCGGTACACGTTAAAGAACACCCAATGGTCAAAATTTCCGGTGCCCTTCGCTATGGCGTCTCTCATAATAATATCGTAGTTCTGGGACATAAAAGCCCAACAATTATTAATATTATCGCTTTCCTTGCGTGTCAATGTGTGTGTTCGCGGTTACTGTGTTGGTTGAGACTTTGCATCACCTGTGGCACATACCCGCATAACATGAACTCTTGTGTACGGGTATGTGCCACACGTGACTGAGAGAAAGGGTTTCATGACGTACGCGACAGGTATTTTGCGTTATTCATTTCATGACCAGTGAATTTTGTTCGTCATACACTGATCCCCTGCTACGCCAATCTGGGCATATTACAAGTTATGGAGACGACCAGGAGAGCGCCGAGACGTAGGCGGCTAGATAGATAGATAGATAGATAGATAGATAGATAGATACGTAGATAGAAACGGCCAAAGTGCCTGAGGTTCGCTAAGAAATGCTTCGCATTTAATAAGACGCGAATGCTATCAAACTCGAGTGCAAGTATCGAACAGGCGGCACGGACTGACAGACTACCTGCGGAATACGTACAGCGGGGATGGAAAGACACGCGAACATGCGGCATCTGCATTCTTTGCTGTTTCGCATTTATTTTCAAGTGGTTATAGCCTGGACGACTGATGAAAGGACGACGTTATCCACGACACAATAAAAGACCATCTAGCATCTTTTTATTGCCACCACGGTTAGAGCGTGATGAAAACAGCGCGCCGCTATGTTGGCGTTTCTTTCCATCCCCCTGTACCTGTGAAATCTTGCAAGAAGCACCAATGCAATTAAACTCGGATGCAAACACGAATTCGTGCGCTTCGTGATACGCGCGGCCGCTCAGCGCCAGCTTCCCGTAGTCTACTTGCACAGCGCCACCACGCGGCAGCGGCGAGCGGACGCGGAGCGCGCGCTCGACGGCCCGAGGAGAGCGTTCGCCCAGGCACTGAAAAATAGAGGAGACGTTGGCTCGGCTCTTTTTTTTCATCCATTCACATATACTGTCGCAATGACCACGAGTTCTAAGTTGGCGTCCCAGTTAGCCACTCTGTTCCTTCTATGTAAACACCAGCGCAAATCGAAATCAAGCTGGAGCTTCCATCAACCCAGGTATTTAGCTATACTGATCAATTATACATAAAACTGCATTACTCTTTTTGAACCTTGCTAGAAATTTTCTCCATTCAGCGACAGCACCAGCAAACAGCACTGTCAAAGTAAACCAAAATATTGCATTTTGGCCCACTTTCCCTTTGGCGAACTTTCCCTTGTTCACTTTTTCCTTAATTTTTTTTTACTGAAGGCACAATTGGCTGAGGGCTTTTCCAAAAGCCAGAGAGTTGAACATCTGTACAAAGATCTTAATGGGAAGACTGGATAAGGTTTCAAAGCAGCTTCCAAACATTGCCATCTCAATGCGACTGCAATGATATCTCAATCATGAAATATAGGACAGAAGAGGAAATTCCAGCATTTCCGCAATAATCCGCTCACCCTATGTCATTCCAGCTGACTTTTCTGAAATTAAGGAAAAAATCAGGGCTTACTGGAAGCGGTTATGGGACCGACATGTAGGAAGTAAGTTACACGTGATCAAGCCACACCTCGGTAACTGGCCGCCCACCCACATCAAGCATACGTCGTACAGATGTAACACTCTGTGGACTTCGAATAGACCGATCTCACCAGATGATCTGCGCATGCGCGAGTTTCCGAGAGCGGCACTGCCGCCATCTTAGTTGGAGTACTCTGAGCGCTGCTCGTGCGGCTGCTTGCTGCGTGCGTCAGGTATACTGTCGTTTGGCATGAATCCTCGGCACAGAAGACAATTGAACGCTGTGTTAAACTGTGTCCGGACCTCTCATGTATGTTATTTTACTTCAGGTTACACTGCATATCCAAGCTTTAAGAGAAAAAAAAAGAACAGTAGACAACGTTTGCATGTGACCAGGTCGGTCTCGTCGTGTTGATGGGCGCACGTCGCTTTGCTGAATAAGTATTAGTTAAAAAAAATAAAGACGAGAAATCATCTTCCTGTCGTCATGAGAGCAAAAATCTTTAGTGAACGTCAGCACGCGAGCGATACAAGTTACAGTGTGCGGAAAATAACTTGCCCAAACGTAGAGCTCTCCGCGACCACGAAGACAGGAAAAAAGCAAACCGATGGGACGAAAAAAGAAAGCTTTTTGCGCTTCTTTTTTGTTCAAGCAGTACTTTCAATGTACGTAGACTGTGCTGTCAGCGCAGGACTTCGAGCCCAGTGATGCGTTACACGTGAATGAATATAAGACGGTCGCCGTGAAGCAGGTTAGAAGCGCGTTCGCGGGCCGACGACTGGCCGCATGCCGTTTGCAAAAGTTTATCCTCACGGAAAGCTTGTGAACGGCAAAATATTTCCTGCTGCATAAGGGATGGATGAGTCAGTAAGAGGTTTTGGTGACACACACAATGTGGCGGATGAGCAGTAGTCCGCTCAGGCCGGCGGCGGCAGCCTCAGCTGATTGCTCGGCGCCGATATCGTCGCTAGGCCTATACTGTCTCGAAGCTGCAGTGCAGAGGTATGTATACGTACGTTAAGAGCCGCCTGCGCTAATATAAGAAGCTAAGCTTTGCTACCGCTGTTGCTGCTTTATGCTGCGTTCGCGATAATATCACATTTTGAAAAGAATAGGGAAATCCCAGCGGCGAAGTTGGCTGCGATGCCGGCACGGTCGAATTTTCGCCGTGCACTCCATGGCGCGGGCTGTAAACATACGTTTGGCTTGTATCACAGGTATCGTTCACGCTAGACACTTCACAGTCGTGATCGCTTTTGATGAGAGGTCGGTTTAGGTGTCGCTATATATTTAAGCGATCTCTGTTTTGCCCGGAAAACACGTTGTATCCAACCTGTCGCCGCTGGCGGCGATCGCCCCGACGAGGGGATGGAGCACACGTTGTATGAAGTTTTGCTGTCGCTGATCGGCACATCAGTAGCGCAGAAAGCTTGTTATGACGCAATAGATTGTTGCTAAATTACCATGCATTATACACACGGAATTCACAAACACGGTGAACACGTTGAAAGTGCGCGGTAGTTGCCGCTCCATCCGACTTTGTTGACTGTCGCGCACATTCCTGTCGGAGCTTGACATCCTTTGAAAACACGTAAAATCCGAATCCTTTTGCTTCAGGTTGCTGTTGTAACATCTCAGCTTGCAGCACGTGAACTCAACCATCGCGATTCATCCAAATACGGCCCCTAAAGCTCGATAATGCAGCTCGCCGATGCACCAGCTATATGCAGCTGAACGTACCGAGTACTCTAAGTACCGGCATGCACTGCGGCAGCGGTGGCGTAGTGCAACTCGCGGTGAGATCGGTCTATAGGACACACACACACAGCACACATGCACACCTCTTGTCCGCTGCTGATGCACCCAGCTGTGACAAATGTGAGCCACTTACGGTTCTTCACGTCCTGCTACAATGTCCACAACTGGAAGACAGTAGGAAGCAACACTTTCTACTACCTGCCGACAGCAGCTTCCACTACATCCTTCAATGTTCTTAGGTAGGGAGCCACTTTTTAAACACGGATCATTGCTTGCCTTTTAACACGAAAGTGTTTAATGCCGGGGTCCACTACTTACATCCGTTACGGATATGACGTTGATAAAATGGACGCCAACGGGTGACGAAGAAGAAAGCAAAGCTGATCCCTGTGTCAGGAATCGGTATAACACGAAAGTGAAACGTGTCTTCACTAACGTAGTTGAGTGTTTGTTCTGCATTCTTTCGCCCCAAAGGTGAAGGAATGAACGCTACAGCAACAAATTGTAATGTCACGCGAAGAACGGCAAGCAGCTCGAAACTTGCAACGCGCTGCTCAAGAAGAAAGGACGCACGAAACGAATATACACAGGATGAGAGCGAACTGTCGCATTTGTTGTAGTGTTCCTACTTAAAATAACGGAACAGCATTAAAGCTTCAGTATGGAACTGGCGTCCATCTTAATCCGCTTTATTTTCAACTTCATCCCCCATTTCTTTCCTGCCCCGGCTCTCGTGCTTCTTCATCTTCTGTCCAAAGGCTCATACCGCTTCACCCTTCCCGCTTTCTTTTAATTACCCCTCCTGGGGTAATACTTGAAGACATTCCCAATTGAAGCACATTCAACTGATCCACGTTCACCAGTGTACCAGACAGTCTCCAAAATTCCGTTCTGGGTGGCTGTCTTGGTCACAGAGTAAGGCCCGTAAAATTTGGCACTGGAATCTCTTATTCCTTTTCTCACTAGTACGAGGTCGGTGACTTCAATGTCTGGCATGTCTGCTCGATGCCTCTTGTCGAAATTCTTTTTCATTCGTTTTCGGTACCTCTCCTCCTGTGATTTTTGTTGCCTCTCCTCGACAATCTTGAGGTTTTCCAAGAGTCCCAACTCACGGTCTGCCTGCAGAATAGGGGTTTCTCCTGTAGAAGCGTACTGTGGACTGCACCCCAAGCCACTTGTGTAGGATCGGTTATGATGTTTTATGGCTGCTTCTAAAGAACATTTCCATCCACCAGGAAAACCGCTGCTTCGTCTTGAACTTGGTACTTCGAAAAGATGATCTTCTCCTCGGAGGTCTCGTCAATGAAAAACGTCACCCACATGATGGCTTCGATGGCCGGCTGCGCCAAAATAATGTAGTGTTCCTACTTAAAATAACGGAACAGCATTAAAGCTTCAGTATGGAACTGGCGTCCATCTTAATCCGCTTTATTTTCAACTTCATCCCCCTTTTCTTTCCTGCCCCGGCTCTCGTGCTTCTTCATCTTCTGTCCAAAGGCTCATACCGCTTCATTTGTAACTTATTTCTGCGTGAGCACCGTGCTCCTTTCGCAAAAGCGGCCGCTGCCAATTGACCTTCGTGCTCTCAACGCAACACGTACGAACCACGGCGATCACGAGATAAGCGCACGCACGAGCGACCACGCCCTGTAGAGGCGGGCGCTCGTCGCAGCGGCGGCGACATTTAAAGCGCGCTCTTCTATAGAGTCACTGGAAAAATTTCAGAGTATCGCATCTGTTTTCCGCGCGCCGCCGCCGACGCGATTGGCTTACTCGTATCACGTGACCTCTCGCCGCCATATCCCTTCCAAGCGCTTTGGGTGCAGGCGCGTTCAATGCAGAGCGTGGCCGGACATTTAGCGGTCCCCAGAAGTACTTCCCCACGGTCCCCAGAAGTACTTCGTCGCTTTTTTAAACGCGTCGTGCAGACAGCGGCGTAAGCAGACATTTTTTTCGGGGGGGGGGGGGGCACCTCCTTGATCTGAAGTGGGGGCCTGACAGGCAGATGTGGTCGAGGGTCATTTCGTGCTATGTATGCCACGGGAAAAAAATAAGTAGGATTTCTTAAAATAATAACTGTTTACTGGTCTACCTTGAAGGCAATTGTGGCATGATCATTTGGCATTGTACAAAACAGAAGCGTGGAACTCTGTTGATAAACTTGGTATAAGGCAATGTTATCAAGCGTATTTTTAAATTTGTTGAAAAAAAAATGCTGCTAATGCTGCATTGCGCCGAGCGTACCCTTAAAACACTGTATAGTTGGTGAGAAATGGTCGCAGAAAAAAAAGAGAAAGAAAGCAGATCCCACGCATTGAGAGAGTCGATTTTATGCGAGTCCTAGGTCTATATACGTACTGTGTTGCAGTATCATGCGCTTTAAAAATTCCGGGATGTGCTATTTCTGATCAAAAGAACATAAAGCACCGTGCCGAGGAAGTTTTAATAAGACTGCATTATGAAAAAAAAAAGTGCAGCAGTGCAGAAACCGAACCCTAGCTGTTTACGCGCTGGCAACGCCAAAAAAAAAAGAACTGTTTGTCGGAACACAGCAAAATATCTGCAAATTCACTGCAACGCTGGGAATAATAAGGAGACAAGGAATAGGAAATGAAACAATTAAGTAGTGATGTCAATCATTTTTGATGACCTATTTTCTACGTATCGCAAGATAAGATGCACCTTAACAACCGCACACCGATTCGCCCGTGCGTTCGGCTGCTGGCGTTCCGAATCAAGACGTCGCGCACAACTTCCAATTACCGTACACACACAACTTCTGTTACACATATCAACCAGTTGAACAGCAAGCACGGTGCGCAAGCAAGCTATGCGTCAGCGATCAGTCGAAGGATGCAATGTTGAATGTTCTCGACGTTGTTCGGTAACGTTCTCGAGTGCAGTGAACATGAACACCGACTGCAAAGCTAGCGCAAACAGTCAAGATTCACCAAATGTCGAAATAAATGGCATCTCGCACGATGTCATTGCGCTAATGCAACTATGTTTACAGCTCCGGACCTAGCGAACACGCCCGGGTGTGACACGAAAAGAGACCGATGAAGCCACGAAGAGAGTTCGCGAGCACATGGCAACATTCGCCGTACGTTTCATTAGTTACACCGCAAACCGCGCAGTCTATCCACACCTGTCGACGACTCGAAATCACTTCTTATATTCTCTTGAAGAAACACGCACACATAATGCCGTTCTGCCGAGCGTAACGCGGCACTGAGGCTAAAAGATCGATCACTTCTCAACACACGCTAGCAACGCGCCGGACGGTCTGGAAGGGACATGGCCGCCGCCACCCAATGTTGCCCGCGTGCGCCTACTATTGCGGCACTCTGATTTTCCAGTGACTCTAGCACGACGCGCTTTGCGTTTCCCTCTACTCCGGCCGTGGTGTTCAATCACATCATGCCGCGGGATGGCGACCAAGTTCTGCGTCCAATATGCGGCGCTCTTCTGGCTATGACACCTAGTTCTCTGATTACGCTTTCACCGCTAACTTCTACAGGGTGATTCCACGTAAGATCGAACAAACGATGGCTGGTCGACCTCTCAAATTTATTTAAAAATTTTATATATTATTGCCTGATGAGTTGAAAGAAGAGATCCGCAATTTGTTTTGCCGCCAAAAATTCTTTCGAAGCACAGGAAATCAATAATCACGAAGAGGTGGAGTGGAGCGCTCATCCGCTCTGCTGTTTTGGCCAACTTTCGTTATGAATTGCACAAAATATATTAAAGTTAGGTATCTGAAATTTCTTTAACTGAATATATGCATGTTTTTGCTTCTGCTTAGGTATGTTTATTTTTTATGTGTGGTGTAGATGTTTTTATAAAAAAACTCAATATTGGCCCAGGGAACGTTATTTTCTTTACTTTGAACGCCCTTATCTCAAAAAGCATTGTACCAGAGCGACAAAAATTCCGCATTACGTTCTTCGCATGCTTATCTACCAAACTGCCGAATCTTATAATCATATAACGTTTCAGTAAAGAGATATGATCGGGCTAAGTTCAAGAAAATACCGAACAATGCAAACTTCTGACGACAATTAAAAAAAAACCATTTTTATATTTCTTAACCTTTCTCCAATTATTCTCCTCCACATCAGCTTTCACAATCATTGAAAACATGTTGCATACTGTTGTTGCACTAATAGTTACGGCCCCTCCAATGAGACCCTTAGGCAAGGATTGGCGATTCCGACTTCTTGCCCAGCAAGTGTATAAAGTGCAGGCCGGATTGAATTTCTTTTTATTAAAAGGCCAGCAGGTACCGAAAAAGGTGTCACCGGCACTGAAGACGTTAATTTTGAAATTATTTGGTCGCTCCAGCGGCCACGAGCGCGGGGCTATCAGCAGGCGCGCGCGCACCCGAGATGCTCGTTGTAAGAGACGGCGCAGTGAGAGCTCGTTTTCGCGTCCTCAGACCGATTGAGTTCGAAACAGCAACACCTCTCGGGTGACTTGAACGCACGTGCACCGGTAGTGGCAGTGATCTGGTTAATGACGTCGATTTCTTTTTCAGGGGGCATAAGAATGTCATCGTTAAACTGCGTTCCGTGAAGATCTTTCATTGCAGTGGTAGCAAAAGCACGCGTAGCACAAGTAGTCCGTCTTACTGACAGTCACTTATCTTTCGGCCGTTAAACATTCCTTCAAAGCATTTATGTTGAGGTCGGTAACTTTGCAAAATTTTGGCTTCTTTGCAATAATTAAAGGAGTAGTGACACGATTTTGAGACATCGCAAAAAGGATATTTTTTGCTTCGTTCGTATGCAGTGCTAACGCTGTCCACACACTGGAGTCGGAGAACACGTATAAAATATTAAATGCGAAGCATTTCTTAGCGAACTTCTGCGAGTTTGAGCGTATCTATCTATCTAGCCGCCTACGACTTTGTGCTCTCCTGGCCGTTTCGTTAATCGGATGTATACCAAAATTGGTATGGAATAACATGACCGTATTACGAACATAAATGACAGGTAATAACATGAAAATCATGACATGCATGTCATGAACAGCATGATTTACATTTCACGGCCTTGGGGCTCTTGCAGCCATTCCGCTAATTTCATATATACCAAAACTGGTATGACGTGACAAGAGGTCATGGCGAACATAATGACGTCCTAACCTGCAAATTATGACATGCATGTCATGTGCGGCATGATTTACATGACATGGTCTCGGGGCGCTCGCGGCCGTTTAAATGAATGGATATAAACGAACACTGGTATGACGAGACATTTCGACATGACGAACATAACTGATACGTGGCAACATGAAAATCATGACACGCGTGTCATGCACGTCATGATTTACATGCCACGCTCATGACGCACTCACAGCCGTTTCGCTAGGTTGATATACACCAAAATTGGTATTGCGCGATGTGACTGTATGAAGAACATGAATAACAGGTGGTAACATGAAAACCATGACATGCATGTCATGTATGTCATGATTTACATGCCACGCTCATGGTGCATTAGCGGCCGTTTCGCGGGCTTGATATACACCAAAATTGGTATTGCACGACGCGACTGTATGACGAACGTAAATTAGAGGTGGTAACATGAAAATCATGGCACGCGTGTCATGTACCACATGATTTACATAGCACGCTCATGGTGCGCTCGCGGCCGTTTCGCTACATTGATATGCACAAAAATTGGTATTGTGCGATGTGACTGTGTCAAGAACATGAATAACAGGTGGTAACATGAAAACCATGACATGCATGTCCTAATTTACATGCCATGCTCATGACGCACTCGCGGCCGTTTTGCTAGGTTGATATACACCAAAATTGGTATTGGGCGATGTGACTGTATGAAGAACATGAATAACAAGTGGTAACATGAAAACCATGACATGCATGTCATGTATGTCATGTTTTACATGCCACGCTCATGGTGCGTTCGCGGCCGTTTCGCTGGCTTGATATACACCAAAATTGGTATTGCGCGACGCGACTGTATGACGAACGTAAATGAGAGGTGGTAACATGAAATTCATGACATGCGTGTCATGTACGACATGATTTACATGGCACGCTCATGGTGCGCTTGCGGCCGTTTCGCTAGACTAATATGCACCAAAATTGGTATTGCGCGATGTGATTGTATCAAGAACATGAATAACAGGTGGTAACATGAAAACCATGACATGCATGCCATAATTTACATGCCACGCTCATGGTGCATTCGCGGACGTTTCACTACCTTGATATACGCCAAAATTGCTATGGCGCGACGCGACTGTATGACGAACGTAAATGAGAGGTGGTAACATGAAAATCGTGACAGTCATGCGCGACATGATTTACATGCCACGCTCATGATGCGCTCGCGGCCGTTTCGCTCGCTTGATATACACCAATATAGGTAATGTTCAACGTGACTGTATGACAAACATATATGACAGGTGGTAACTTGAAAATTATGATGTGCATATCATTTATGGCATGATTTACATGCCACGCTCATGGTGGACTCGCTGCCATTTCGCTCGTTTGATATACACCAAAATTGGTATTGTGCGATGTGACTGTATGACGAACATAAATGACAGGTCCTAACATGTGAATTATGTTATGTATGTCATGTACGGTATGATTTACATGACACTGTTATGGTGCACTTCCGGCCGTTTAGATAACTGGATATATACCGAAATTGGTATGGGATGACAGGAGTGCGTGATGAACATAAATGACCGGTCATGCAGTGTATATACCAGAATATACGTTTAATTGGCGTGGTATATACCACATTGCGCATGCACGCGTGCATGGCAAACATGCGATATATGGTGAACTATATGTCATGGCATGAATGATGTATTTGGCTCAAAAATAAACAAAGGGATGTATGCAGCTCTTTGCTGGCTGCTTCGCATTACATCGATTCCCACAATGCGTGGGATCTGCCGGATTTTTTTAATTTGACTTTGAAGTTTTCGTCGCTGAGCATCTGCAAGCTAGCCCCACTGCAAGAACATTATCCCGACGAGTCAAGACAGTTCCCCCGAGTTTGCGAGTTCTGCGTCCTGCATGCAGCCTAAATCGTAGAAATCACTGTCAGGGTCACTGGACAACAATTCACTCATCGTTGTTTATGTGCACCACGAGCAGATGACGGATTTGCCGCTAGTACGTCGCGAGTTTCTGTATCTCCGTGACGTCACACTGCTATGAAACGACACTGAGAAGCCACCCCCTCGATATCGAAACCGAAAGTGTCTTTTTAAGGTGGCGCTAATTAAAATATATGCGATGCATTCCCAGACACCACAATA
The DNA here is from genome assembly GCF_013339695.2 of Rhipicephalus sanguineus. Classification (NCBI taxonomy): domain Eukaryota; kingdom Metazoa; phylum Arthropoda; class Arachnida; order Ixodida; family Ixodidae; genus Rhipicephalus; species Rhipicephalus sanguineus. Next base: position 140,119,269 of record NC_051185.1, read on the forward strand.
GTCGTTTTAGGTTTCTCGACACCAGTATTTTTATTTAGAGCAACATTCCGAATGTTTTTAAAATTCGTGTCAGTACTCCTTAAGCTTCTTGTGCTTCGAAAGGTAGTCTCCACTATACACTCATTCAGAGCTATACTTTCTCGCCATGAGACGCACAGGAGGAGTAGAGTAAGAGCAAAGCACAAGACCTATCCGCGCCGAATGAAGTGTGAACAGCGCACCGAACGAGCGGCCAGTTCAGACCGTCTGCTGCCGACATCTAAGATAGGCAAGCGCATCCGGTTACCGATAGTTTTGCTTTTCTTTCCTTTGACATTCCATATTTTTTTCTTTGCCACTGGAGCACCACGTTCATGCTTTTCACTGATGGCAACTGGCGCAGTGCAGTTTCTCAGGCAGCAGCGTGCGTGAAGCGAGCGCTTATAGCTCCCTTATAGACTTTTCATCTTGCTTCCAGCTCCGCCGTGTTATCAGCGCCTAGCTGCGATGCGAACAGAGGGTGGATAGAATAGCGAAGCTCTAGTGCACGTGCGTTCAAGTCACCCGAGAGGTGTTGCTGTTTCGAACTCAATCGGTCTGAGGACGCGAAAACGAGCTCTCACTGCGCCGTCTCTTACAACGAGCATCTCGGGTGCGCGCGCGCCTGCTTTGTAGCCCCGCGCTCGTGGCCGCTGCTATGACCAAATAATTTCAAAATTAACGTCTTCAGTGCTGTCGACACTTTTTTTTGCTACTGCTGGCCTTTTAATAAAAATAAATTCAATCCTGCCTGCATTTTACACACTTGCTGGGCAAGAAGTCGGAATCGCCACTCCTTGCCTAAGGGTCTTATTGAAGGGGCCGTAACTGTTAGTGCAACAACATTATGCAACATGTTTTGAATGACTGTGAAAGCAGATGTGGAGGAGAATAAGTGGACAAAGCTTCATAAATATAAAAAATGTTTTTTTTAATTGTCGTCAGAAATTTGCATTGTTCGGTGTTTTCTTGAACTTAGCCCGATCATATCTCTTTACTGAAACGTTATATGATTATAAGATTCGGCTGTTTGGTAGATAAGCATGCGAAGAACGTAATGCGGAATTTTCGTCGCTCTGGTACAAGGCTATTTTGAGATAAGGGCGTTCAAAGTAAAGAAATTAACGTTCCCTAGGCCAATTTTGAGGTTTTTTATAAAACCATCTACCCTACGGATAAAAACTAAAAATACCTGAGCAGAAGCAAAAATAGGCATATATTTAGTTAAAGAAATTTCAGCTACCTAACTTTAATACATTTTGTGCAATTCATAACGAAAGTTGGCCAAAACAGCAGAGCGAATGAGCGCTCCACTCCACCTCTTCGTGATTATTGATTTCCTGTACTTCGAAAGAATTTTTGGCGGCAAAATAAATTGCGGGTCTCTTCTTTCCACTCATCAGGCAATAATATATAAAATTTTGAAATAAATTTGAGAGGTCGACCAGCCATCGTTTGTTCGATCTTACGTGGAATCACCCTACAGCTACCACAAGGGTTTGTTTAATTATTTAGCAGGGACGTTAGTGGTCGGGATGAAGACTTACCACCAATCATCAAAGTGGGCACATCCACGTGAAACGATGCTATAGCTGCCAGACATCAATATACATTGTGCAAACTCTCTTATATCAATGTGCAATAAACATTCAGTTACTTCTGCAAGGGCACGCTTTATTTTCGTGTTATTCCGATTCCTATGACGGAGGGATCAACCATGTTTTTTTACAATTCGGATTTATCCGATGAACTCCGATTTCAAGGGCCAATATGACCTGGCTCCGTTCTTTATCGAAAGGGCAAGTTCTAAGTGCTCATTAATACACCTTCTGGTTTGACCGATTTAAAGTTTACCGCGCGTAGCTCTATTAGGCGACGTAGCTGTATTGTGCTCCGACTTAGCCGAGGTGGTTCTCATTTCGTGAAGCTCTAGAAGATATTTTGGACTACTGGCGCGCCGTTTTGTCTTTCTTGAGAAGCGACGACACCAAGGGAACGAAGTGTGAGAAGCTCAAGAGTCTTATTTCACCGCCTGAACCTGGGCACGACTTGCTCGTTAAGATGTGGTTTCTGAAGACCCATTCATGTGCCCTGCTCTCAATCATTAAGGAACTTGAGGTAGAGAGTACCCTGGTACACCAAGTTTATCCCATACCAGCGGCGTAGCCAGAAATTTTTTTCGTGGGGGGGGGGGGGGGGGCTGCACCTCCTTGATCTGAAGTGGGGGTCGGGCAGGCAGATGTGATTGAGTCTCATTTTGTGCTCTGTATGCCATGGCAAAAAAAAAACTTTTTTTTTGGGGGGGGGGGGGGGGGGAGCACGGGCTCGGTGTGTCCCTCCCCCCCTCTGGTTACGCCACTGTCCCATACTGGGGATTCGTTTGCACGCACTCATCAGTCAATGGCGTGATCCAACCGAGGTCTTCGCATCAGATGTCACAAGTCAGTTGGACCTCCTTGACGAGACTGACCGCTTAACGACTGTCGCAGACTTTCACGGATACTACGTTGCTGTCGCCGAAAAGTGGAGACAGACAACTGAGAGGAACCTGTGCGATAAAGTTCAGTACACCAAAGAATCGTTTTGGCACTGTGTTCAAATTGTGAATCCAAATGTGAAGCATGAGCTGCCCTGCGCGTTCGAAACCTATGCGCCTATTTTTCAATCAGTGCTTCTTGAAACTGACGACATGAGCCAGTTCCTGAGTGATTTTGTGAACTATCAGTGCTATGAAATATGTAACATTGTTGAACCCCTGTCGTTTTGGAGACTTCACAATGTACAGCGGCCAGTGCTTTCTCGCTGCGCACTGCGTCTTCTGGCGCTTCCCGTTTCTAGCGCTAATGTTGAAAGGGCATTTTCAAAGCTGAAAATCGTCGATTGAAAGGAGGGTGCATCGATCACTGACAGCAACCTCGCAAAGTATGCTTGCGTGTTTTACAATAAGCTTTAAGAATAAGGTTGCTATACGCACAAAAACAGGTGTTATGTGTTCAAGTATTTCGCTTGTGCGTATGTGTTTTTGTGCATTCAAACCTTCTAGAAAACAATGCGCTTCGTGTGTTTTGATGTTTTAGTTTCAGATATGAATTGAACTAAGATTTCAGGGTTTCCAGAATAATGCAAAACTTCGAATTTCGGAGAATTGGGGATTTACGAGAAATAAACTCTGATAAGCGCCGAATTTTCGCCAAAAATATAAACTCCGATAAACACCCGCCGATTTTCAAGAAAAATAAACACCGAAAACACGGAGCCCTAAGTATAACGCAGCAAGCGGCCTGGAATTTAGAATTAATTATGAATGTCAGCTAGAAATCATTCCCTCTTCTCTCGAAAAATGATGCCATAAGCCCATAAGCTTATTTAAGTATCGTGAGCTGCATAATTATCATGGCCGCCGCGGAATGACGGCATGTGCCCGCGATCGCTCGCGATCACTGTGATAGCCGCGCGTTGAAAAAAAGAAAAAGAAGTGCTTAAGGTCATGACGCGCGCTGACGAAGAGACGCATCTTCTTGCCCTCTTGTCATCCCCCTCCCTGCGTAGCTTTCAGTGCGCTCGCTAGTAAGAAAGGAGAGAGAAAACGCTTGAAGCGTGCGACAAATCCCCGTAACTCCGGTCGTACTTGATGGAGTGTAAAAAGTTTTGCGGCAGTCGATTCGTGAGGCAATAAGCTCTTTTATTGAAGCCATTCAACGATCATTTCAAAAAGTGTCGCAGGGTCCCCTTATGTAAAATGTGCGACTCCAAACGGCGAGAGTACGGCGAGGGTGAGCGACGGGGCAAAGGCGACCGAGAACGTCGCTGGTTCTGTGGGGACGGCGAGCGGTCGTAAAGTGGGGCCGAGGTTCGGGCGTTAACGTTCGGTGGGTCTTCGCGGGCGTGAGAAGGGGAGGATAGAGTGTCCTCTGCACGATACGTTGCACAAGGAGACGATGGCCGACGATAGAGATTAGAGCGAGAAATGTGGCCTGCCCCGTTGCAGTTGAAGCATATCGGCCTGTCATCACGTGTGCGCCACTGGTTCGGATCACGGAACCTGGAACAGGTTGGTTGTGGGCGGCAGAATGGAACAGTGCTGACCGCAGGACGACCTAGGGCACATATTGGCTGGATAACAGCGTTCGCCAGTTCTTCGCGCACGCCGGCATGGATGAACGACACAGTCGGGAGGGTCTCCTCGTAAGAACGGGCTTGCGGTGGGGATGGGAATGCTGCCTCGATCTCTCGCCGCACAAGGCGCAGGAAGTTTTCGGTACTGGACGGCGGCTAGAGCTGGACGTCTTCGCCCAACGACTTGGCGGCGGTGTTAAGTGTAAGGAACTAAAAAGCCACACACACATAAAAGCAAAGGCAAATTCTGCGTGTTTAACAACGTGAGTGTGTAGTGAGAGACTGCATGGCCTATCCGTGTTTACATCTGTGCGCGGCTGTGAAATATGTATTATTGTAGCCGCCGTGAACTAAAGACATGGAGAGTCACGCTTCCCCGTGACGGCGCTCTCGCCAATATATTGTGAACGGAGAGCGACGTAACGGCCGTCCTCCTCCTCGAGAACCCCGCCTCCATCGGGGCGGTCTGCTCGAGGCTTTATAACTACGGGCAGCTCAATAAAGTTTCTCTTCCGCCCTCTGATCCTGCGTTCATGTAACAGCAGTTTTGGCGACGAGGATGGGATCTCAGATGGTATATCCGATGGGATCGAAGGTGGTATCTCTGATTAAATCACAAGAAAAGTGTTCATGACATCTTGCTTTGGTGAAACTGGACTGATTAATCATGGCAACATTGGCAGACCAAATAGCAGCATCAGGAGATTGCAGTGCGGTTACGACGCCATTTCGAAGGCTTGCTGAGTTCAGCCCCGACACTGAAAGCATCGAAGTCTACACCGAAAGATTCAAGGTCTTCGCAAACGCTAAAAACATCGACGAGTCAAGGAAGGCTCAAGTATTTTTAACAGACCTAAGCGAAAAAGCCTACGTGACACCACAAAGCCTTGTGCTGCCTTAAAGTCCTGCCCACTATAAGTATCACGAAAGTTCTGCGGGAGCAATACGCACCACGGAAATCGATAGTCACGGAGCGGTGCAGGTTCCATCGCAGAGATCGAGGCCAAAGTGAAACAACTGGATAATTCGTCGTCGAGCTAAAGAAGCTAGCGGCAACATGCGAGTTCGGCAGCTTCCTTGAAGAAAGTCTTCGAGATCGGCTAATCTCCGGTCTTCGCAGCAAGGACATCCGATGCCGTCTGCTGTCGTTACCGAACAAGGGGGCGACATGGGAACGAGTTCTAAACATCGCCACCGCCATGGAAACCGCAAAGAACGACACCAAAGAAATTCTCCCAGCTCCTGACGACGTCAACTGTTAGACCGAGCCGACGCCTAAAAGGCAGCGAATGAGCAAAAGCTAAACAGCGTCCACAATGGGAACTTCAACCTGTAAACCAGGAAAGCTGTGGAAAGGAGGGCATTCTCGCGAGGGATAAGGAAAATGTTTCAGGTATGGCGATGAGCATTTTGCTAGGGCATGTACATTTTTGCAGAGCGAATGTTTCAAATGTTCGAAATAGGGCCATGTTTCTAAACTGTACCGAACTAAACAAGCGCATTGCATTGACCAAAGCACAGCAGAAGCGAAACTGTTGGCAGTAGGACATAACCAGATGGATGGTCAGACATCTCCCATCGTAGTAAAGCTACGCATAATTGGCAAAGAGGTTCCAATGGAAGCTGATGCAGGATCAGCATTGTCTGTAATGTCGGAAATCGAATTCGGAAAATGTTGTCCGGATGCTGAGTGGTCCGCAAGCGACGTGCGCTTGGTCACATACAACGGAAGGCCTGTAAATGTCAAGGATTACGTGCAAGTTGCTGTGAGCGATGGCACACAGCGCCATGAGCTGCCGTTTGTAATAATCAAGCATGAATGGGGCGTGAGGATGCCAACACTTTTTGGGCGTAACTGGTTGCCGAAAATAAGGTTAAATTGGTCAGAAGTCGTACCTGTGTACAACATTCAGACAGCAAATTCTCTTTTAAAATAGTACCATGAAGGGTTTGCAAAAGAATACGGTAGAATCGGGTGCTTCAGTGAGAGCATTGTTCTGAAAGAAAATGTGTCACCCTTTTTGTGTAGGGCTAGACCAGTTTCATACGCCGTGTTGGAGCAAGTTCGAAATGAATTGCACGACCTAGCGAGAGCTGACACATGACATGCATGTCATGATTTTCATGCTACTCCCTGTCATTTGTGTGTGTCATACAGTCACGTCGTGCAATACCAATGTTGGAGCATATAAATCTAGTGAAACGGCCGCGAGCGCACTATGCGCGTGGCACGTGTGTCATGCCATACATGACATGCATGTCATTTTTTTATGTTACCACCTGTCATTTATGTTCGTCACAGGGAAATGTCTGATCACATGAATTTTCGTATATATCCATTTAATTAAACGGCCGCGAGCACCCCGGGGCCATGTCATGTAAATCATGCTGTGCATGACATGCGTGTCATGATTTGCACGTTAGGACGTGTCACTTATGTTCGTCACACACTCTTGTCACGCCATACCAATTTTGGTGTATATCCAGTTAACGAAACAGCCATAAGAGAACTAAGGCCGTGGCATGTAAGTCATGCCGTTCATGACATGCATATAATCATTTTCAAGTTTTAGACTGTCAGTCATGTTCGTCATTCAGTGATGTGATTCCGTACCAATTTCGGTATACGACCCAATAACGAAACACCCTGGAGAAAACAAAGTCGTAGGCGGCAAGATAGATAGATAGATAGATAGATAGATAGATAGATAGATAGATAGATAGATAGATAGATAGATAGATAGATAGATAGATAGATAGATAGATAGATAGATAGATAGATAGATAGATAGATAGATAGATAGATAGATAGATAGATAGATTGTTGTGGTATGTACAACCTTACGCAGTGCCATAGGTGTATCTACCGGGGGGGGGGGAGGGGGGGGAAGGCAAGGGGGGCGGAGATCCCCCACTTTCGACAGTTGTCATTGTCGGCTGCCGACTGGGAAACTAACAAGTCAATCAAAGCTTTACTTGAACGCAGCAGTAACGTAATTATGTAATAAAATTTGTTCTGCGATTCTTCTGTGACGACTGTCCTCTGTGTGTCATGACCACGCACTGTAGGCTACCTGCGGTGCGGGCTGCATATTCCACGCTTGCGCGCCTTGCGCTCGAGCATTGCAGATGAAGCTATCGCTCAGCAGGGGTTCTATAACATTACAGCAATCTGTCTTGATTTTATTTTGTTCTGCCTGGCCTGAAATTTAAGTAATTGGCGACGCAAATATGGGCGGGAACCAGTAAACGTTTTATAGCCCGATCAAACGCTCTCATTTTATTGCGAGAGCAATTATATGGACAGTCTCGGCTGGATTTTGCCGGCGCCGTCGCCGCCGTCATGCACCGTATATGTATAAGTATGTATATATATATATATATATATATATATATATATATATATATATAAAAGCCTCAAAGAAAAATACTTCAGAAAAAAAGCCCGCATTTCCCCGAAGGGGAGTATGAGGAAGTGCGAAGCACGGGGTGATGTTATGAGGGGGCGCGCTCGACTAAACTGCAGAGCCGAGCGAAGGAGACGGCAGCGAGAGAGCACGCGCCAGCCGACCCACGGAGGTCTGGCCGTTTTTAAGTGCAAAGCACTTTTACTGATGATGATGATCTGTCTTCCGAACTCGTTCCAAAGAACCCGCAACGCGTTCAACTTGTTGGCGGCGTTGCGCACGCCCGAGATGGGGCTCAGGTTGTTGTCGAACCACAGTCGATCGCACATCGCGCAGCTATATCCGAAGCTGCGGTCCAGGAAGTCTCGCTTGAAGCGCGCGTCCGGCCGATCGAATTCGAGGGCCCGCGTTCGCTCACGCATCGCGCGTCCCCGCGCCAGATCGGCTTCGGGGTGCTCGGCTCGCTTCGCACGCTTTCGTTCGGCGTCTTGCCGCCGGCCTTCATCACCACAGACAATGCGCGAGGCGCGCGCAGCCACGGAGCGGAGGGCGGAGCGCGCGCAGTCACGTGGGGCGTGACGTCGCTGCGCCGTTGCTACAGACGCTCCTCTCCGCTCCTCGCGCCGTTGCTATGGGACGGCGGATTCAGGGTCGCTTATAAAGTGCATTCGCACTTAAAATACTTCCGAAGCGCGGAATCGAACCGGACCTCTTGCTCCGCAGCGAGTGGCGCTATACACTACGCCACAAAACGCAGATCCTCCACGTAGCTAACGGCGAGCGTTATATATACACCCTTTAGCGCTGTGCGGACTCAGAGACGACAGGCGATAATAAGCGTTTCTTCATTACCAGCGAGATGGCGCTAGGAGCGCGACGGGCGCATCTAAAAGTCGTCGGCGAGCTCGATCGCGTCTTCTTATATTTGCGCAAGGAGAACCTTGCCCTCCCGCTGTCTGCTCACGCGGTTTTCTCGTGGTGAGGGGAAGAGTAATGTTTCAAGCTTTCACCGTGATGTCCGCGCTCATGTTACGGAGCGCACGAAAGTCACTCGAGCTCAAGGGACGCCGCTAAACGAACAAACAGAAGATGTTTCAGGAAATTCAGTTTCTTTGAAAACGAATAGCATCGCCACTGCTCCATATTCAAGCTGCTGTGAGTTGATGAGTGTGCAGAAGTGTCGAGTATTTTAGTTATGCCTTGCCAGGACAGCTAAAATAGATTCCCACTTTAGTCTCCGATTAGCCTAGCTGCTTCACTTGGCTTATCATATGGTAGCCTGCAGCGATCGTGGCGGCTTGTAACAAGGCAGTGGACTCGAGTACATTGACAAGCCCAGCTTTCAAGTTTGCCCCGTTAATTGATCTACCTCACCAGGGAGACGATCAGCGTCCACGGTTTTCTGGACTAAGAAGGCTGCCTACCTGCAAAGGATTGTGTCTGCTCTTAATAGTGTTTATTTGTCTCTCTACCTCTTTGTCAGCAACGATGAGTTCACAGAGAGTAGTACACGCGCAAAAAAGCTCCGCATCGTTATACTACAACTGAAAGTATCTATCATACACATATGAATCCATATCGCCCGCTGCTATAAGCAGCCGCTCCCAATGTGATTGGCGGGCAGCCTAAGAAGGGGTACTGACACGAATATCTTCAGCTGTCGTTTTTTTGCGTCAAATGAAAGGTCAAGCCCTCAAGAGCCTAGAAAAGGTAGTGCTAAGCGCGAAAGCGCCATGAAAAAAGTAATTACGGTATGCTTTTAAAAGCTAGTTTCGGTTCCTACTGTACCCTGACGTCACAACAAGGTATGAGCCTCTCCCCACGTGCTCGCACAATATATAGTGACGTTTCCACGGCCGCTCCGCACCATGGCTCTGTTGGTGACGCACAAGCGGCCGTTTTGGAAGTTTTGATGACGCAGAAGCGGCCATCTTGGAAGTTTTGGTACCTAACGTCATCACAACTAGCCAGACAGCTGCATGAAGTCACCAGAATTTGTACTGTAGCCTGACGTCAAGCTAGTGTCGATGTCAGTAGGTGCGCCATGGAAATATTGACTTTAATATCAAAATAAAATATCTTATCAGCATTTGCTGAGCTTCACACTTGCTCCAAGCCGTCAATGCGTACAGGAGATTTGTATGGCAGAGTAAACGCGCCTTCAAAAAAAGGTGTCAGTACCCCTTTATTTACGTTCACAAAGAGACACTGCCTGGCTATTCCAAAAAAAAAAAAAAAAGAGTTATTGTTCAGCACAGCAGCTTCGGAGACGTGTGACGTCGGGTAACAAGGAGGCGATTTTATGGCACATCGAAAATTTTTGACCAATAGCGAAGAACCAATTATAAACATTACGCCGTATTGAAAATAGTTCATTATTAATATTTTTTTACGCAGTCATGCGTAAGTGTGGATCACTTACGCGTCGTTTGTTGCGTCGTTTTACGAGCAGGTGCTGGGACCATGACCCAGAAAATTTCGACTAATCATTAATAGCTAACGACCTATACGGAAGGAAACAATGCGTGGTAGTTTAACTTTATAATCGCGCATTTAATCAAGGAAAATTTGAGCTTACACAGTTTACGTAGGCTATTTACTTGGAGGAACCGGAGGGGAAGAATAAAGGGACACTTCACCGCTTTCCCGTCCACCCCCCACACAAGCTGGGAAAAGTAGGAGGGCAAGAAACGACACCTAGCATATGAGTTCTTATTCATTTATAATCGTATAACTATACACAAACAGCTCAATGTGGTTTCCTTAAACTTCGTCTTCTTCTTAAGAAAGACTTTATATTAGAGGGCTCTAACAGTAAAGAAAATGGCACTCGGCTTATCCCGAAGACTTGTGCAAAGTGCTTTGCTTTGTCAGCCACATGTTTTCTTTAAAAAGTGAGAATTTAAGGTACTAGAGTCCATAGCAGGTTCTTCATACTCATCGTACCTACAACGCTAAACTAAGACTGGGAAGTTTGCTGATGCAATGCTCAGATGATCAGGTTAAAGTTGGGTGTACTTTTAAGACTTCACGGTAATATTTCCAAAATGTGTTTAAACACTGCCGTGTTGTGGCGACAAAGGGTGGCCCAGCCTGCACAATATGTTTGTGCAGATTCTTCCTTGATTTGAAACAAATAGTTTTGAAAAGTAAGTCATCTGATCGGCTTCTAAAACATCATCTCAAGTCAAATATATATATATATATATATATATATATATATATATATACGGCGGACAGAGTGACCCCCCACTCGCGAACGAGTTGGTACGCCACTGCGCAGTGCTACCTTCCTTCTCGATCTTTAGGGCTTCTCTTTTTTCTCCCGCTTCAGTTTGTTGCTTCCTTTCGCCATGACGAGTCCCTGCGCGATGACCAAACTTACCTGAAATATTGTAGGGTGAGTGAATCATTCTAAACATAGAGGAACATTCTTTTCTGTCCATTACTTCGTCATTGAGGGACCATTGCAGCTATGTGCTGTCATGCTGCAGCTGCAATGCGTTAGCAGTGTTCAGACAGGCACGTTGAGCCCCGTTCCATGGGTCAGTGACCCTGGGATCAAATAAACTGCCATGAGTCACTGTATGATACTGATGATGACCTTTAATTTTCAGTTTCAGAAAAATGATGATGATATGTGTGTTTTAATGGCGCAAGGGCCAGGCTTGGCCAAAGAGCGCCATGGCAAATAATAGAGTGTTAGCTGTGACCAATGATTTACTATGATAGGATGTAGTGTGGCTGTAATGTGGCCTAAAACACGCGCTATATAGAAGCGTAAAAGATATAGGTGGTATAAAATAATGAGAGTCATATCGGAAGTATTCTATGAGTGTTGAATGAAATAGATGTGAAAATGCTATTAAAATTTTGGGCGTGAAGAAAGCACAAATGCCTGCTCTAAGCTTTTGCCCCCAAAAACCGGGAGGCAAGTGCTTTCTAATATAGAAAATCGCAGCATCAGCCTCTGTGAAGAGGCCGTGCTACGGATTGCCTGGAAACAGAACATGTAAAGTATGGACGTCTCTTAAAAAACATGGCTGTTCCCTCCGTCAAAGGAATCGGTATAACACGAAAGTGAAACGTGCCTTCACAGAAGTAGTGCTTAATCTGTAGTGATATATATGAGAGCTTGAACATTGTCTATTCGTGTTTGGCAGCTATAGCACCGTTTGACGTGGGTGCACCCATATTAACGCCTAGTGGCATGTCTCCATCGCGACGACTAACGCCCATGATTATGATTAAACCGTTGTGGTAGCTGAAGTTGTGAACATATATTCGGACACAGCGAATCGTTAATCCCGCGTAAAGATGACATCAACCAGCTCATAATCAACACTGGTACCCTACATGCATTTCTTCAAAATGTCGTCAATTAAGGAGAGAAGCGGAACGATGTGCGCTTTCTAGTAATGGGTAACCGACGCATTTGTTCATGCATACACTACCACACTGCTCTTCAACAACACGGAAGAGAGAGGTTTGTAGTTTGAGCAGCAAACGCGCGCGTCCAACTAGCCTCTGTCTCGCTCCACCAAGGCACGACATTCGCCCGTCGAAATCGTGTCCTTTCTGCAACGCGTACTCCAGCAGTTTTGTTAATCGGTGCTCTCGCAATAGAAGCAGTCAGCGGCGGAGAAATCCCGTTAGTGCATGTGGAAGCTTCACTACTCCGATGAGCCGGCGCACGCTAACACGAAGCGAAAGGCAAAGAACGTAACTGCGTCTAGGGTGCCTCGGCGACGCCAGCGCGGCCAGTGTCCCTCGCTGGTGTTGAGACGCTTTAACCATGACCTCTGACATCGCGCCCAATCTCGGGGTAAGCGCTAGTAGGTGTCGATCGTGGCGCATTACTTCTTGTCACCTCTCACAGACTGTGGCACCGCCCCACCTACCTACACCGCCAACAAAGAGCACCGTGCCAGAGAGAATGTGTGAAAGATATAAGGCGCGTTCGTGAAGTGTCCAGCATCTCCCAAGGAGACTTAGTTGGTTTAGCGTCGGGCGCTTACCGTCGCGGCAGCATGGGTGTGGGTTCGCTTCCCAGCGGCGGACCTTTTTCTTGATTTTTAACACGAAAGTGTTTTATGCCGGGGTCCACCACGGCTCCACTGACGTATTTCCGTCACGGATATGACGTTGTAAAATATAAAGACTAACAGTGGGCAAAGAAAAAAACCAGAAGAAAGTTCCATCACCGGGAATCGAACTTACGACCGCTCGCTCCGCAGCGCGAAATGATTCGGCCACGGACGGCACGCTCTTCGCAATGCTAACGGCGAGCTATTTATATACGCCATTTTCCGGTGGCGATACTCAGAGATCCGTGTTACAGCGTGTTTTCGTTATCAGTAGCGAGATGGCGCGAAGGGCTCGATGAGCGTCGTCGTGCCGCCCCGGTAGCCCGGCCGCGATTTTTCTAGGGGTGAGCGCGTGAGCGGGGAACGCGGTGATACAGCCAGGTGAGGCAGGCGCGCGTCGCAGAGCTATGAGCAAGGCCGACGCTTTTACGACGCTTGGCTAAGGTTGCCACCTCGCGGTGTGTTAATGCATTGACAAAATTGAACTTCTATTGAAAACGCGTCGAATGGGAGGGAAGTGTAAAGCGTTGCAGCTGCTAATAGCGGAGGCCACAGTAATGACGAATTAATTTACCGCTCCCAGAGGGCAACATGACCCCGCTGACCGGGAGAGCGGTAGATATAAAAGGCGTGTTTGTGAAGCCTCTAGAGTCTGTGACCGTGGCGCAGTCAATAAATAAAAAAAGGTGACCATGGCGCAGTGGATAGTGTGCCCGACATCTGTTGTTGCGGACCGAGCGGCCGTGGGTTCGATGCCCGTTGACAGAGCTTTTTAGGGGCGAAGCTCCTTATGCCGTGGGTCTGTCCATCCTCCGTTTGTTTGTAGCCTTGTAGTAGCCACCTCTAGCTCGTGAGAAGCGCGCGTTCTGGTATGCAGTAAAAGAAGAAGACGACGTTGACGAGTGAGACTCTCGTGCGTGTTCGCCTGTGTGGCATTCTTTCTTTACTGCTCGCGTTCTAGTATGCAGTAGAAGAAGAAGACGACGTTGACGAGTTAGACTCTCGTGCGTGTTCGCCTGTGCGGCATTCTTTCTTCTTTACTGCGCGCTTTCTGGTATGCAGTAGAAGAAGAAGACGACGTTGACGAGTGACACTCTCGTGCGTGTTCGCCTGTGTGGCGTTCTTTCTTCTTTACTACGTCTCGTGTTTTCAACGACACCCGAAGACAACATTTCAGAAGTAACGCGCCATGAGGCTCCCTCTTGGCACGCTTTCTCTTTAGCTCGGAGTCGCCAGATGGAAGACAAGGCTGCGGAACGGAGGGCACGGAAGTCGGCGGCAGCGAGCGCTCGCAGACAGAATCCTGAGGTGAGAGCCCGCGAGGCCGAAGCTGCACGTCGACGCCGCGAAGCAGATTCCGCCGTTCAAGCCCGCGAAGCCGAAGCTGCTCGACAAGCTGCACGGCTGCGGCGAGAAGACCCCGCCGTTCGAGCCCGCGAGGCCGAAGCTGCTCGACAAGCTGCACGGCTGCGGCGCGAAGACCCCGCCGTTCGAGCCCGCGAGGCCGAAGCTGCACGGCTGCGGCGCGAATCGGATCTTCAAAATGTGAAGGACCGTGAAGCGGTGAGAAAGCGCGCGTACCGGCAAGCAGAGCCCGAGGCTCTACGAGCACGTGAAGTGGCTGCAAAATGCATCAGGCGGGCTCTGCCCGAGGGCGCCGACGCGCGCTTCCAGCGGGACTTCCTTGATAACAGTTTCGGCCATAGTTGCGGTGCGTGCAACAGATTGTGGTTCTCAAACAATCTAGTCGCAATATCTTCCATCAAGAAGGACCACGCTCGCGCCAATGCCATCGCCGTGCTGCAGTGCGAGTTCGCTTCGCCCCACTCATCATCATTCACCACGTGGATATGCTGTGATTTTTTTTCTTTGCCATGTGATCGTGTATGTTTTTTCGACGTCATTTCCGAGACGGAAATACGTCACTGAAATCTTGGTGGACCCCGGCATAAAATGCTTTTGTGCTAAAAATTTTACCAGCGAATGTTTATCGGATTTTTTCGGATAAAACCGAAAACACGGAGCCCTAGTTATACTGTATGGCTCGCGCGTTCTCAGGAGCCTCGGCTGCCGATCGGCAGCGTTTTCTGACTGCGCTAGAAAAGTGTTGCAGGGCCCCTTTGGGACGACAGCCGACTGCGCTGCGCCTAACTTGTTTTGACGTTTTTTATGTAACGTACTCATAATACAGAACGAATTGTATTACATAAATTCTGAATTTAGGCGGAAGTATTACCCAGGATTTTTTCAGAGAGCTCGCATTTTTGGAAGTGTGAATACGATACAGTGGTGCCTTCCGCGCTTGATAACCTTGTTCGACTAGAATCTGCCAAAAACCTTCGATTGGCTGCAGTGTTACGAAGAATCGTCATTAAGGAGGATAACAGCGGCGCAACTAAGAGCTGGTATATGTTTTAATAATACCTAATGCACACTAGATGGCGTCAAAAATTTTCATGCGACATATAGACAAACGAATACGTGTTGTATAATTTATTACTGACGTCATAATCAACACGGCATACATGGCTCGAAACCCCGTCTGATATGTACCGTTACATGCTATGTAGAAAACCGCGGAGATATCACGCGTAGGCTGCCGTGGCGAGCACGCGTATCAGAGGAGACATGCCGAATCCGCAGAGACCCTGATAATCATCCAGGTCGATGTCGTAGACCATCAGTGGCGCCATGCCCATGCCGTCCAAGTACGACTTCCTTACCCTACTGCGAAGAGCATCGGGGTCCGAGAATGTGGCCACCTGGTAAAAGTAACCATGCATGCAACAAAGGAAACAGTTTAAAACAGATATGTCATGCATATGCTCACTGCTGCCTATCTGCATTACTATACAAAATATAGCGATGTTCACTAGGTGTGGCGTTTCACCCTGTTAGTAGGGCACCTTGAGATGACGACAGAGCCGAATGTAGAAGGAGAATGAAGGAACCAGCGAAAAACTGAATGTTTATATTTGCATCATTGGAAACTTGGGCTTATATAGCGTATGTATGAAACTCCCTGCGAATACACGCAGTACAGGTGTCACGAGCAACGCACTTCAGTCGAATTATGTTCGGGAGCATTCGCTGATGTTCTGTTGTAATCATGGTTTTCGCTTTAGCAATGTTATTTACATTTGCCACTGCCAACATCAGAATGAGGGTTTATAGATATTTAACAGCTACTTATTTTAAATATTACACAATATTTGGATGATTAGACTGTAATCTGCGAATAGGCTCATGTTGAAGCACTCATGCTGGTGATCAGGCTGATAGTGAAAGCGTTGGTTGAAATTTATGTAGATTAGTAATTTACTCCACCTGTCATCTGCCTGCAGGACCCGATCGTAGGTGATTTGGTTGAATTTAGAAACATTAAATATGAATACCCGTTTATGCAACCTGCCATTTAGGTTGTATCGTGTAGGTCCCCGCCATTTAAGATGGCATTTCCTTTTCTTTGAATCGTGTATTTTTGACATTGTTGCACAGATTATCAGAATAATGATGCAGAAAAAATTACGTCTCTATACAATTCTCTTCAAAAGTTATGTTGTTTCGAACAACTGCCGTAAAACCGAAAGGGACATGTTTGGAAAACTATTTTTTCTTGCTCAAAACTTTACTTTCACTTTTATGTCGTTGCCGTAAAGCTCGTAACATTTAATAACACCACTATTACATTACGCCAAGGCCTCAATATTAATTTCACCAAGATCTCTTAATTAAGCACATAACTGCAATTGGAGACGTTAGGTTTTGCGTTATTCATCCATTCGAAATTCCTCATTTCACCTCAGGTTGATTGTAGGTTCAAGAATTCTATGTTTCATTACTGTTGCTTACCACTTTATGGTACTACAAACGACAGTAAATGTATGGTTGAGTAAAGCAAATCGAAATGCGATGGAGGAAATGAGATGAGCGCTAGATGTGAGTGCTCACATTTATTCTTGGAACTTTTTATTCAGACTCGCGCTAAGGGCTTCAATGTTTATGGTCTTTAATACAGTATGAACTTATCAGCCCAGCAACACATACGACTGCGAACACACCGCTTGCCCTCCTTGCTGAGACATCTGTAGGCGTCCGAGTAGAGCGTTCCGTCATATACCTAAATTTATAGCTAAGTATTTACAGTGCTTGACGACCAGTATATAGGTTCCTTTTTAAAGGGGTCATGAAGCACCCTTTGGGCTTGTTGAAAAAACACATCCTGCGGAAAGCTGACACGGCTATGAACTGCTCTGCCAAATATTACAGTCGTGCGCGCCGCGTAATGGCCACAAGCGGAGCGCGAAGTTGCCGTTTCCCCAGGCACCCTCTTTTCAAACAGAGGCCGGTTCTCACTCTCGTCGGTGGGCGGGGCGTCTGTCCGTTTACGTCGCGGATCTGTCCGTTTACGTCGCAAGAGACATAGCATGCTTATTGGCCGATAGCCGACGTAAATCGAGAGCGGCGTTCGGATCAAATGCGCTTCTTGCCGCGGGGTGCCGCCACTTGCCGGCGCCGCACTCCTCAGTACACGGTAGCCGCACTCGCGCAAGCGAATCACAGCGGGAGAGCGATCGCGTTTCATGACGCGCGCTGACGTAACTTCTTTCCCCCATGCCATCCCTCCCTGTCTAGCTTCCAGTGCGCTCGTCGGCACGAGAAAAGAGAGAAAGCGCTGCGAGCGTGCGCCAAACCCCCGTAACTCCGCTGATTCTTGACGGATTCGAGAAATTTTTGCGGCAATCGATTCGGGAGGCAGTACACTCCGATACTGAGGTCATTAGATCATTACTTGGAAAAGTGCTTCATGACCCCTTTAACCGCTAACACATGAGCTGAAACGTATGAAAAAGAGCTCCCAGGGTACCTAATGCATCCGCCTCAGTCGACTCGAAGACGACAGCCATCTTCTTTTTTTTCTAAGTCGATGAAATGAACTTCCCGCGCCCCCCTCGAAAACTCTTCTGCAACTAACGTGGTTTTGCAATGCCTCCAGGATCGGATGCATTGTAAGCTCTGTGTATCTCACCTTGTTTCGCGCTACCTGCGGGATAAGCCCACCTTTGACGAAGCAACAATGTCACGTGTTGACGTCAGAATGTAACGCCATGTTATGTGATGTCACAAATTTTGGCGATCTGTGACGTCAAGCTGACGTCGTTACGTGGTGATGATTTTTTCCATCACTCGTGCTGACGCTGCCGACGGGGGATGCGACGCCGAACGCCGGTAAATTTCCGCATTTCATGAGGAGTTTAAGGCTTTCGCCTTAATAACTCAGCCAACAAGTACAGAGACTCTAAGGCTACCGTGCTTATCTACAAAAGAACGTGAGAATGGCCTTGGCGAAAGTAGCAAGACAAGAACATACGATCTCTCCTGTGTTCACTGTACGCCTAGACGTAGTACTTGAACTCTTAATTGGTAAGAAATATAAATGAAAATTGTGAGAGAATATCTCAGTAACCTGCGATTTTCAGATGACATTCTGCTCTTCAGGAATGATCGCGACGAGCTGGAAAATGTATTAAAGACCTAAAAAGAAAAGTGCTCCACTAAAGTAGGGCTGAAAGTGAATATGCGGATCACAAAGATGATTTTAATAACCTTGCGAAAGCCAGGAATTCATGCTTACCAACCAGCTTCTGAGCAACAGTGTGATATCCGGGTCAGGTAATATATACCAGGGAATCCGCAAATGAAAAGGAAATTCACAGAAGAATATCGAGTGGCAGGAGCGCAAATTGTTACAAGCAAGCAACCTACCGCTCTACTAAAGTTGCAGATTGTAGACTCATCGCATATTGCCAGTCTTTGAGGATAACAAATCAATTTGAGAATAAGTTAAAGGCCACACATTTTGCTAAGGAACGGAAAATAATACGCGTGACGTTAAGAGATCAGAAGCAAGCAGAACAACTCGGAGTAAAAGCAGGTGTAGCGGATATTCTAGTTCATATTAGGCGAAAAAAAGTTGGCCTTGGCTGGCCGCATAAGGCGTAGGACAAGCAAGCATTGGTAACCTAAAGCTACGGTATGGTTACGAAGAGGTGAGACGTGTGGTCCTAGACAGCAGAGGGATTAAATTTGAAAATCTCTGGAATAGAAAAGGAAACAGCTCTCGCCACACAGCGGGAATGCAATACCGCGGGGAAAGGCCTTTGTCCTGCAGTGGATATTCAACAGGCTGAAGAAGAAGTTCATGATGATGAATTTACAATTCGACATTGCACCATGCTAGACGTGAGGCCCACAAACGTCGAGTTATTGTAGCGTGTGTGAGTCATCTCGGCGAATCCATGAATTCTCCATCATAAAAGCTGTTCTCCGCCTGAATATATCCAAAAGTTCCTTTGTACGGCCTGCCTGTTAACTGAAATCCGAAATGACCATATTTCGGGTTCTATATTTTGTAGCTGAGAGCAGCTGTGTGCCGCCAGGCGTCATGGATATGAAAAGGGGCCGCGTTTCACCCGCTTGACTGGTGCGTGAACTATGAGATGCCTGTATATCGCGTTAGGGGTAGTCCGATAGCTGACATCTTCTTTAGCTATTATCTATTCATAGCTACGTGCAAGTGACGCCAACTGCTTTGAAATGTCTCAAATAGTGGCGTGCTTAATGCGATTATACGCGCCTAAACATTAGCGTGAGTGAAGGAATGGAACTTATTATGTTACGCAATAAGAACTAAATATCAGTTCCAGAAATGCCTGCACTATTTTGGTTTATTAGTTAATACACAGAGTGAGCTATAAAAATGAGGACAATACTCATGCTAATCTTTCAGTGAATTTTTGCGATTGGGAAGAAGCGCGCAGCACAAATATGTGCGCTTAATATTCACACGGTAAACGTATAAAATCGGCGACCGATCAATAAAAAGAATCTGCCCTGTCGCTAATAAAACAGAAGAAAAAGTGACATACGTTTGTTCTTCCTTGGCAGTTATGTAAGCTGCGGTGATTCCACACATACGCTGATAGTGATTTTTGAGAAGGAGAGACGTGTGCTTATTTAAGATATCGCATGTATCGCCGCTGTCACTCCAAGGACTATGATTTGTCGCTGTCAGTTCAGGTCTTGCATGATAATGAGTAGCCCGAAACATGTTCATTTTTATGTACTTGTAATGACCGCTGATCATGCCCGGTAAAGGAAGAGGCACCACGTCGAGCATGCTTACGGAAACGTTGTACAAGCCGACACGCCTCTCAGCCATCAGGCATTCAGGGTGCTCGGGCGTCCTGATGACAGGCTGCCTGCACACAGATGTGTAGTGTGCCTTTCCGGGTTGCAGAGTGTAGTTGTCCCAGCGAGAAGGTCCCGAAGACGGTGCCCCAAGCTGTGAAACTTGTGCACTGAAGGTCTCAGGTGCCACCTGGGATAAAAGGACTACATCAGTGTGCTGAGGTTTTCCTAGCTGCCACATTCTGCTAACTTTAAAAGCGTATTGAAGCGTTGCAGTCTAGCGCGCAGGGCTGCCATGCCACAAAACAATTCCATCTGGCTTTTATTTTGGATATTACTAAGGCGAAAGCCTTCGATGTCATATCAAACGCGGAAATTGACCGCCGGCGTTCCGCGTCAGCGGCGTCGGAGTCCTGCGGCGTCGGGCACAGCAAGAGTGATGCAAAAAATCATCATCACGTGATGACGTCACCATATGACGTCATCATGATGCCACAAATTTTGGCGTGACGTCACGTGGCGTAACGTCACATGATGCCGTCATCACATGATGTCGTAGCTTGGTCAAAGGTGTGCCGATCACGGAAGCAGTGCAAAACCAGGTGAGGTACCTCCGATCCTGGAGGCAGTGAAAAACCACGCTAGGTGCACAAGGCTTTCGGAGGGTGAGAATACATTATCAATACATCGACTGAGAAGAAAAAGAACATGGCTTTCGCCTTCGATTCGTCTTAGGTGAATGCATAATGGACCCTTGAGCTTTACGCAACAGCCTTGAGGAAGAGTAGGCTAGAAACCGAAACATTTACTCGAGTACCCGATCCAATGCTTTTCGTTTTAAAAACAGGAACCGCTTGCTTGGTTTGAAGAGAAATGCATGGCCAGATGGTGCAAACTCTTGTGTATTGAATGTCATAGATCGCGTCACAACTACGTCAGGTGCTTAAGCAGCGCCAGTGCCTATGCACAAGGCTAAGGTACTCCGAGCCTATTCGCAAATAAAGACCACCCTTCATTACTGCAGCAGTCGCGGAACGGTACTTGTCGGGATCATTGACCGCATCATATTTCTCAATTGTTTTTGAAGCGAGATCTTCGAATGGCTTGACTGGCGAAGAAGCCCTCGTCTTTTTCCAAAATATGGCGCCTAAATTCTCATTGGCGGCAGGCTCTCTTCGTATCTAGGCCCGCCTCGAATCTATTAAGTGGCCGTCGTGCGCTCTAGTTCGTCAGCTGCGAACTGATGCTTTTATTCGTTTTATATCAATGTCCTTAAGCTTCTACAGCAAATTATTCGTGTCGATTCAGCATCATTTTCGAGAGCCATACTCAAATAATTCATGCTGTAGGCTTAGCGAGTGGCGATGGGCGCTCCCGGAACTCGGAGGACAGATTACGTGTTGTTGTTTTTTTCGCCCATAGCTGACGCCACATAACGTGGCGGCAGCTATGGCACATGCTAAGCCTTTGCGATACCGGAATACCGGACGCTAATGAACCCGCTCAGTAGACGAAAATGAACGGTACGCGGGAAAAGACAGCGCCGATCACACCGCCACAAGGTCTCGACGTGTATGTCGTTGTTGGGCTGCGGCACCGGCTGCAGTCGCAACTTCGACACGTGCAAAAAAATGTTTTCCTTGGGTTGACAACATTGTCACATTAATGAAGAATATTTTCTTGGAAGCAATTCACCGGCAGCTCATCACAAGCATGAAGACGTACCAACCAGCCCCTGTTGCCGCCTTGTATTTCGAGTTCATGCATGTTTCGAGCATGTATTTCGAATTCATCGAGCTTTTTTGTTCGTATCATACCTCCTATACCACGCATCAACTACTTCGTCGAGACCATCGCTGAAGAAAGGGCACGAATACGCACCCTCACGTTTGCCCTCACGCAGGGCCTCACTACCCCCATCCTGGCAGCTATGCTCGGTAACATGGCACCTTCAGAACGAAACGCTAGAAGACTTTGCCAGATTCTATGGTCGGAGAGTTGGAGGAATATTCGGCTGTACTGGCTTCATATAGGTGTAACGTGCGGGGCTTTTATCGGCAAGAACTCCCGCAGCCATTCCAAATTCTTTTGCGACTTGGAGGAAAAGAAAGCTTTGCTAGCATGGGTACGCAACTTTGGATCCCGTCACAAAAGGAGAAAGAAAGAATAAAACAGCGAGAACCAGGTCATGAATTTGTCTGGACGAAATATTCAGGAATACGTTACGGATACACTGCGGAAAGGGCCGAAGTTCGCGTTTCCTCCTTCGCCAACGCCTGCTGCTATGCTGAAATTGGCTCACTCGTTGGCTAAGAAGGTACGCGACGAAGCAAAACAGGGGTGTATTTCACGTGGTAGAATTGGTGATGAAATACCCTAAGCCAACAAGTTCGACCACGAAGCGGAGAGAAATAGTGAAGTTCTTGAGGGCCGACAACCTGGGTCTATTAATCGCTGACAAGACAGGGCGATTCGTGCTCCTTGAGAAGGCCGAATTGAAGATGAATGGCTTGGATACCACTTGCCAGAATTTCAAAGCGATTGAAGAAGGAGCAGGAAGAAGTTTGGAAAAAGCACGGTCGAAGGCTATACAAATGTGCATCGACATGGGGTTGAAAAAATTGGGGAAGAGCGTCAAGGCCTGCAAGCAGCTTTCACTAAAACCCTTTTTTGTCGTTAAAACCCACAAGCAAGGGAACCCTTTTAGAACAATTGTTGAAGACAGAGGGACCTGGCAGAGGCACATCGCAAGATTTCTGCAGAGAGAGCTGTCATTTCTCAGCGCTGAGGACCCTTTCTGCATCCGAAGCTCGGAAGAGCTGATGGCGTTTCTAACTGGGACCAAGCCAGTGCAGTGCGTTTCAGTGGACGTTAAGAACATGTTCTTCAACATTCCCAGGCAAGATTTGCCTAAGTCTGTGAGGAACGCAATCCAGGACATTGGCGAGGCCAGATTTGTGGATAAAAGTGAGACGCGCTTGCGTGACTTCATTGACCTTTTGAACTTGTATTTGACTTCACTGTGCATTGAATTTGGAGGGTCTTTCTACTCCCAGAAAGCCGGTATTTCCATAGGGTCCTGCATAGCGCCTATCCTGTCAGATCTGTACATGGCCGAAGGAAACAGATCTCTGGAACCACTTCTTCGCGAACGAGGTGTTCTTGCCTGCTTTAGGTATGTAGATGATTACCTTCTTTGCGCCCCTATGGATGAGGGGTGCACAGTTTTGGCACGACCTTTCGATCGACAGAGAGGGAAATTACCGAAGCATTTTATATGCATATCAGCGAAGGGTGCGTTAGCACACCCTCGATCGCCCTTTCTCTTTTTGAAGGAAATGGTATCGCCGCATACGTAATTTCTTGACACGTTTCGGTGACATTGTTTGAAGCCCTGATATGTTTATTTTGCTTATTTTTGTGTTCTACTGCCTTATCACTGAACCCCCCACCCCCCGTTTTTTCGCGTTCCTTTCTTGTACGTACATAAGGCTGTACATGATCGAAATAAAGTAGTTGTGAGTTTGCGCATCACCCTGTGTTGTTTTCCTCGTCTTTTCTGGTCCGTGTCCACCGGCAGCGCATCACAAGCATGAAGACGTACCAACTAGCCCCTATTGCCGCCTTATTATTCTATACGAAAGACATAAATGACAGGTCATGAAATGAACATCATGTCAGGCATTTCATGTACATCA
The DNA here is from genome assembly GCF_013339695.2 of Rhipicephalus sanguineus. NCBI lineage: Eukaryota > Metazoa > Arthropoda > Arachnida > Ixodida > Ixodidae > Rhipicephalus > Rhipicephalus sanguineus. The sequence goes on from NC_051185.1 coordinate 140,142,786, forward strand.
CGACAAACATGGCAAGGTCTTGGTGTTCTCATGGCCGTTTCGTCAAGTTGGTATTTACGAAAAGTGGCACGATGCAACGTTAGTGCACGACCAACATGAATTGTAGGTCATGACATGAATACCAGCATGGCATGCATGTCTCATATGTCACGACATACGTGACAAGGTGTCATAATATTGTCATGGTGATCTTTTCATTACCTTATTACCTTGCTATATAGAGAAATGTACATCAGATCGCATGTGCGTATCTTAAGGTGAAAGACGGGTGGCGAGATGAATGTTCATGGCGTGCCTGCCATCTGCATGATTACAGGAATAACACACACGACGTGATGGAAATATTGTAAAGCCGTCGCGGTGGTTTCATTAGCATGGCATATGGTATAAAGTACAGGCATGTATGAAGAACATGCAGTAGCGAATGACATGGCACCACATGAATGCCTTGATTTGCTTCAAATCAAGAAGCGTAGCACAGCCAGAAGATGACCACGTACGGCGTTGCCCCCCCTCCCTCCGAAAGAGCTGATGCAGCCAGCTCCCTCACCAGAAGCATGGGAGAGGTCATTAGGACACATAAGCACACCAGGCTGGCACTCTGGTCTGCTAGAGTTGCCGCCGCCTGGGTCCCAACCTAGCTTCCCGTCCATCTTGGCTTCCCCATTCCCACTACCAATGCGTTTAAATAAAGTGAATTTTCCTAAATGAACCCTCAATAAAAAGTGTTCTCCGTTCTCTTTGTACAGTTGTTTTGCATCGTGGGTAAACGCGATCATATGGTTCCGATGCATTCGCATTCTGCAAGCCTGAATGGGTAGCCAAGTGGTTAAGAGACGTTACTGCGGGGCATGCGGGCCTGGATTGAAGCCCAACATCGCTAAGGAAACTTAATTTTGTTTTATATTTATTTCTCTGTAGCGATAATCCTCTTATGTGAGAGAGGCTGGACAAGCGGACAGTCCTCGGCGAGTCGGCAAAGAAGTGCTTACGCACTTAGAGATAAAAATCGGCAGCCAACATCATGAGGACAGTGAAATGATGGTCAGTTATAGCGCGGAAATGGATACCAAAAAATCGCAAGTGCAGCCGAGCACTTCAGAAGGTTAAGTGGAACGACGAAATGAAGAAGTTAGAATGCTGCCTTGCAGGACAGCGTTGGTTCGAGATCGTTGGAAGGGGCCTTCGTCCTGAATTGCAGATATATAGAATAGGCTGACTATTGCGGTAATGATTATATGATGAAGAACGTGGTCATATCCCTTTTAGACGCCGCCTATGAAGAACTGCCTGTAAATGCGTCAAATTGAGACAGTGTTATTTCAGGGCACTCGATAATTGCATCAAAAATTATGTAATACGTTGATTTATGTGTGTTATAGCAATGATTCCTAATTACTTTGTAATTAAATATCTATTTGTTCTGAAGCCACTCATGCTGTGTTTTTGCATAAATAGAATGAAATCTCAAGCTAGAAATCTAGTACAAATTTGTTTTCGGTTATGTCCATGCTGAGCAACGCATAATTATACTTTACGTGGGTCGCGGGAAGCTGCACGTCGAACGACTCGCCCATTATGGTAGTGCCTTCAGCAAAGTGATGATATGCAACAATACACACGGCAAAATGAAGCTAAATGAAGACAAATTTATTATGCAGGAGGTTCATTTCATCCAAAACCCAATCTATCTTGTTCTTTCTGAGCCTCTAGTCCATGTAAACTGCAAAAAGAAGTGCTGTAAACAATTGTGCACATAGCGTCTGAAAGAGATATGGTTGCGTCAAAAAATTTTAAAAAAGTGGGCTCAAACAATTCTATTCAACCATTACAACGGTGGTATCATGGAGTCGACCTCCTCCTAGAGGCTGCCAGCAACAGCAGTTTTGGCATTCGTGGTAAGGAGTGTGAGTGGGTGTGTTAACATTGATGATAAACGTTTCTGTCCTGAATTTTTTAAGATGAATTCATTTATCGTTTCACTCACCATTTGATCTCCCAACGTTTACGAGAATCACCGAACGAAACCACTTAGCCTTGGATCAATTAACAAAACTGAATCACAAAAACTGTATGATTGCATTGCAATGAATGGACATCCCAATGAATGGTTGTGGTCATTATCCTGAAAAAAAGATAGAAATCAGCTGCGATGTTCATTTTACGAAGCCAGAGCATCGTGCAGATGCGAAACCTGTCTAACCACTTTTTATCTCGAAGAAGGGCACTTGAAAAATTCAATGCAAGGTGGCAGAAACGTAATGAGAAGTGTTTTGACCACTTAATCCGCGTGCGCCCAGTGTACTACATGTAGTACTCCATTGTAACTTGCGCGCGGATGAATATTTATGAATAATTTGTGAATGCATGATGTTTGTGTCATCTTTTCAATATACGCGGACTTTTGTGAACAATCAGTTGGGCGGGTTTGTTCACATGGGTCATAATGGGTTAAAGGGATTAATGTTTGTGGTAGCCCCATTAGCGTTGAACTTCTCATTCATACGTCTTTTTGCTTTCGGCTACAATATGTTAGCAGTATACGCACAAATTTCACTAATGCGCTGCGTAAAGTTTAACTGGTCGATAAATTTATGCCTTCGGTAATTTGTAGCTCCTGTGAAGAAAGTATAGCTGTCCATATCCTTGCTCCAACAAAGACGTGTCACAATGTAAAGAAAAGAAGACACGGTAGTTATCTTTGTGCGCTGTAACAACGCTCTATTCAAACTCTGTTCAATTTTCGTGCTTTTCACACTGACAATGAGGCCATTGTTGAACGCACAAATCTTACCGAAATACTGTATCCAATATTCTGCCAATGGGTCCGGTTCAGTTGAACACGTATGTCTTTGAATCTGTTGGCAATGAACGCCTGGGCACCGCTGCAGCTTACGAGTCCATAGCTCCGCACTGCGTGTGTCTTGATGATAATGTAGTCCACCGCCTTCGCCAGTTCCTCAATGTCATAGAGAAGGCTTCTGTGCGGTATCGCTGGCACACTCACTATCACGCTGTGGGTTCTTCTGTCCACAACCGACGCTACCATCTTGCGGAAACTTGTGCCTGGCATGGGTAAGCCAGCTGAGCATTTGTCACCCGGGTAGTTCCAGTCGAAGTGAAATCCCTGCGATATCGAGGAGCGCCACAGCATGTTCTTATTCTGTTTCCACAAAGGTTAACAAAGTTTTTCAAAGTGTGCGAGTGTTTAAGTTTGTCACGGCGTCTCCATAGAAAAATTTCCGTAAATGCTACAAGCTTGTTCACAGGATTAACATCAGAAACTTGCGAGATGATCCGTGAAGAGGTGCTGGGTACCGTGGCCCTGGAACTCTGCTACTCCGAGAGAAAATGGACATTTTGCATTAGCGTATTACACTATAATACACTGGACTAAATATTGTACATTATAAAAAACCATTCGTATTTTATGTAGCCTGCTAACCTTGCTGGGTCATTCCATGCCAACTGTCCCAGTCTGGGCGCTGGACAAAAATCAATTTCTCTGGAAAGATCTGAAAAAATTACACACGTATAGACATTAGTCCTGCAGTATTTTCCCGAAATATTTTGAGCGGCAAAAATTTTTCGGGCACGTGAGCGCCATTTGAACTTCTCGATAGGGTGGAAAACCAGGTACAAAAGAAAAATTCGCTATAAATGGACCGTTCCACGCATTCATTCGAAACTTACTTTTTTGTGTTTTTAGAGCATCGCGGTTTTATTATAGGACAGTTGCTTAGAGTAGCTTTATGTTTTTCACTCCTTGGCGCGTAGGTAAAACTGGGTAAATTGCAGCGTTTTCGCGAATTTTTTTACAAAAGACGACTGTAGATCAAATACATCAATTATTTTTATAGAACTCTCCATAAAACGTACTATCGCCTAAAATTCTTGTTATGCCTGTGTGCGGCGCACAGGCTTTAAAATAAAATCCTGAACTTGAAAAAAACGCTACATTGGCCTATGTTCAGACGTCTGTAGCACCCTAAGGTGGTCCAAGAAAAAATAAGCAGAAAAGCGCATACGATTGAGAATCATAACAGCTTCGTCCACAGAAAGTGTAATTGAAGTAGTTTTTGTTTTAGTGAAGAAAAACTTTTTCATTGCATTATTTAGCTATGGGGGCAGTACAAACCGCCTGAATTTACTGCATAAAAAAAAGAGGTAATGTATTCGTAGCACATGGTTTTCAGCTCCTTTTGTTAGTACTTTATGATGTATATTACATATCAAGGAGACGATAAACACCCATTGCATTATTTAGCAATGGGGGCAGTACAAACCGCCTGAATTTACTGCATAAAAAAAGAGGTAATGTATTCGTAGCACATGGTTTTCAGCTCCTTTTGTTAGTACTTTATGATGTATATTACATATCAAGGAGACGATAAACAGAGGTAAAAATATAACAATACCATTGGCTTAGGTGCCGAAATTCCCCAATAATGAATCACGTAACTTATCGCATGCGGCTCTGAGAATCATTTGGCGTCAAAATAAGTTAAGTCTCAAAGTTCATGTAAATCGGAGAAAGGATGCGTGAGCGTGGTCATTTATAGTGGGTCCAAATGGAGCTCATCTAAGTATTCCGCGACGAACGGCACATGATGTGACAACGCGCCGCGTATTCACGCATTCCGTCCATCGACCGCGACACTACGGACGGGATATGCCAAGCAATTTTTCACATCCTTATTTGGATGGTTGCAGGCGGCAGATTTTGGTTAAAGTAGAATTTGTCAGTCTGGTAACATGCACTGTTTTACAGCTGTTATGAGATCACAACAGCCTATTTATGTGGCGTAGTTGTCCGGCGCCGCTTCCTCCGCCTCCGGTGTGCGTAAACAATGCAATCGGTAACGCGATTCATTATTGGGAGAATTGCGGCACCTAAGCCAATGGTATTGTTATATTTTTACCTCTGTTTATCGCCTCCTTAATATGTAATATACATCATAAAGTGCTAACAAAAGGAGCTGAAAACCGTGTGCTACGAATACATTACGTCTTTTTTTTATGCAGTAAATTCAGTCGGTTTGTACTGCCCCCATAGCAAAATAATGCAATGGTGGGACTAAACTTCAACAAAGTTTTTCTTCACTAAAACAAAAACTACTTCGATTAAACTTTCTGTGGACGAAGTTGTTATGATTCTCAATTGTATGCGCTTTTCTGCTTATTTTTTCTCGGACCACCTTGAGGTGCTACAGACGTCTGAACATAGGGCAATGTAGCGTTTTTTTCAAGTTCAGGATTTTATTTTAAAACCTGTGCGCCGCACACAGGCATAACAAGACTTTTAGGCGATAGTACGTTTTATGGAGAATTCTATAAAAGTAATTTATGTATTTGATCTACAGTCGTCTTTTGTAAAAAAATTCCCGAAAACGCTGCAATTTACCCAATTTTACCTACGCGCCAAGGAGTGAAAAACATAAAGCTACTTTAAGCAACGGTCCTATAATAAAAGCTCGATGCTCTAAAACACAAAAAAAGGAAGTTTCGAATGAATGCGTAAAACGGTCCATTTATAGCGAATTTTTCTTTCGTACCTGGTTTTTCACTATATCGAGAAGTTCAAATGGCGCTCACGTGCCCGAAGAATTTTTGCCGCTCAAAATATTTTGGGAAAATACTGCAGGACTAATGTCTATATGTGTGTAATTTTCTCAGTTTATTCCAGAGAAATTAATTTTTGTCGAGCGCCCCGGCTGGGACAGTTGGCGTGGAATGACCCTGCTAGAACATACTAGAAAATAATAGAAATGCGAATATACGTGGTGCAGATTGGCCGTCGTAAGAATGATGCAATGGCGCCGTTGATAATATCTGCTTTCGGGGAACGTTTATTGTTTTCATTGAGACTTAACTTATGCGTGTGGGTCGCCACGTGCATTTTCGTTACGGAGGAGGACAATTTATTGTAAACACATGTATCAGCATAGTGCAACACGTGCGTTTGGAGTTTAGTCATTCGTTCATATGCCTGGTGATAAACATTACAGTACATTCTTTTGCATGGTAAGTGAACAAGCGGCGGTCCCCAAGTAAGAACCGTCAGGGGGACCTGCTCACAAAAAGTAAGCAGCGTATGAGTACGTTACTTACGAGCAAGCAGTGGTGGATTAGTTGAAAAATGTAGCGAAAAATTGATGTACATTAAAATTACGGCAAGAAAAAGACTAATTACCGATTGCTTAAATTTTAAAAAAGTTCGAAAGAAGACATCAAACTGGCAAATTATCTAGAAATGAACTTAAAGGAGACTACAAAATGAGCGAGAGGTACATAATTTTAAATTAGAAATAGCAGGTTCTACACGGTTTACATGAAGATCATGCCATTTGGACCATAATTAGTTCGTACCTTAGGCAAAAGCGCATTACAATTAGTTGAAAACGTTGTGTTGTTAATATGTGCAAGATTAAGATCAGAAAACTGATCATTGATGACGCTGACAGCAGAAGAAACAGGTGGAGCTTGAATCTAGACAATAACAAGTACGCATTCGATTCGATGGTATGGTATTCGCCGCGAGATCGGGCTACAGGTGTCAGCACCGTCGCCGCGCCAGTGTGGATAGGTGGGCGTCGGCGCGTACGCAAGCGCACACAACAGCGCTTCGTTGTGAGCGATTTTACCCGATTTCCGGCAAACAAAATGCGTTGACTGCAGCTTTCTGGTAATATGTGCGCTCTTCATTCCTGAATTAAAGCACGAAGCGCGCCGAACGTTACTATTAATTGTGAGAGAAGCGCATTCTGCCAACGAACGGGGTTGCTCTCCTTCGGCAACAGTCGGCGTTTTCGCAATGGATGACGTTTTCTTGTTTTATTTGTACATGTTCAGCTTGTGTTCCACCTACTACGCACTGCTGTAGCGCGATTGAATTAAGTATTTACTTGTTCATCTGGATACCCCCCAACAAAAAGAAAGCCCGTATTCGTGCACGATGAGTTTAAATAGCACTTTGTGCACTGCGTGCTCAAATATTCATCCGCATTTCTTATTGAGTTCTCCAATGTAGAACATTTGATAGGTTTACTGAGGAAAGCTACGTGGCTAACAGCGCTTTAGCGCTACAGAAGCGTTTAACACGCACACGCTTGTTTTTATTCTAGTAACAGTACACAAAGGTAACAGTACAGCAGGGAACTTTCTTCGATTAATTACTTGCACGACAGTAATGGAACAAAGGCCCCGTTATTTCACGGGACCAAAGTACGTTTTTTCACGCGAATAATGTCCACTGTCTTCCGTCAATCTATTACAAGGCAACACAAACGTTCAAGATAATGTAAAGCAAAAAGATGAGGCTTCGCGTGAAATTACTACGACATAAATGTAAAGTACGCCGTTTGGATTAATTTTGACCATCGGGGCTCTTTAACGCGTACCTTAATTTAAGTACGCGGGTGCTCTTGTATAAATTTCGCCACATGTGAAAATTGCGCAAGGCAACTCAGTTTTGCGATTTCCGTACATTCCATTTTTTGTTCTTTTTAGGGTACAATTTAAGTACCGAAGTGTCAGACGTGACTTGACAGAAATATTTCTGTGTAGTGGGACCATGACCATTGACAACTAAAGCTCGTCGCATAACCTATAAACGACAGTCCCGAAGTTATACACCTAACCACAATCCGCAGGTGCATGAGAGCCTTTTTTTTACCACTGAGCCGCTAAAAGGCTATATTCACATGAGATTTAATACTTCTCATCTTTAGGACAATGTCAAATGCACTTTGCAATGCGTTAAATACATAATATAGCGGAACAAAACAAGGACAGAGAAAGAAGCACACAGGACGACCGCTACTAGTGGTCGTCCTGTGTGCTTCTTGCTCTGTCCTTGTTTTGTTCCACTATATTATGTATTTAAGTCAAGGCCAACTAGCCCAAATTTCAGCTTTAATTTGCAATGCGCTTGAACCACAGAGCGGCACCTACACTGATATAACTCTCGTGAACGGAGGGTACGACGACCGCACACAGCACTCTTGACAAGTGCACTCACTGATCTTATTGCAGTACATATACAGCCGATCAAGGCCAAATGCTTCTTTACGTCGCGTTAGGCATACGCACGAGCGGTTAAAGTTGCACTAACGCAACGGAACAAACCGCCTTTTGAGGACCTGCATGACGTACGCGCACATGCAAACACAACGTGGCTAGCAGACGACGCATGGAGCAATCCACACTAAGCGCGGTTCAGTCAGAAGCCGCCAGGTGGCGACTCCGCTCGATCTCGCGGCCAATAGCTGCACTGCGGATCATTTCTCTGCTGTTTAAATGTTCATGCAGCGCAACGGCTAAGGGGGCTTCTTTATCACAAACAAACTGCAAATAGAAGAAAAAAAGGGGGGGAGGGAGGTCTTGTGGGCGCGTCTAGACACAGTTGTTGGAGCGTGGAAAGAACCATGAGGAAGCACAGTGCGACATATCTGACATTGAATTGGAGCGCACTGCTTGTTTAGAGTTACCGGTTCACCTTGTTGTTGCTGTTCCTCAGAGACTTGGCGCAACCCACTTCGGAGGATAGGCCATGAATCGTACGGTGCCTTGCTTAAAGAATTAGTTCACTTGCTGAATAAAAGGGTTTAAAAATTAATAGTTTAACCGTTACACATTTAACGGTATTTGCTCGGTACATCGACTGAAAAGAAAGGAAGGAGAAGCTTTCGCCTTCGAGTCATATCAGGCGAACGCATGAGGGACCCTCTGAGTTTTTGGGCGAGCTTGAGCCAGAAAATTGATGTGACACGCCCTATACAAGACAGTAATACTCACAATACAAGGACAGCGCATAGCACCATCGTCAGTCGTCGAATAACCTGATCAGCGGGTACGACACGCGGGCATTATGAACGCCGCATCGTACATTCCATCGTTAATTCAGGTGCTCGTGTAAGTTCGTGAATTAGCTGAACTGCTCACGTCTTGTGCGAAATCTGATGAGGACTTCCTAAAACAATCGGAAAGGTTTTTATACATTCCGGCGTGGCCAGCATCGAGTGGCAACACGTGCTTTTATGCGTAAGTCCTTGTCACATGAAAAATGTAGAAATAAGTGCGCGTGGCAGTATTTAGACAAATGTATCCTATGATAAGGCACCCTTTTCGATTTCCAAAACGAGGAGTACGCCTCAAACAGTCGTCGAAAGCCTCATACGAGGCCGCTCCTCCCGCTTATGCTGTGGCTTCTGCGTGTTGCTTGCAGGCCAGGCATTTTTTTTCTAAATAATCTACCTTGTCCGCGCCAGTCTAAGTGGGATGATGGTCGGGTATCGCTGACCACAGTAGATTACTGGCTTTCTGAGTAATTACTATGCGAGGAGATTGACACAAACCTGGCTACTGACATGAAGATGCTTATATTTATTTATTTGTTTGCTTATTCATTTAGTATACGTGCTACAGCCTGCTGAGGTCTACTGCAGGAGCGAAATCGGTGACATGTCAGCAACAATATAACTATACGCTGCATTTCTGAACAAACGAAACGAAGCGTTAAAAACAAAGAAATATTTACTGAACGCGGTTAATGCCTTGCGAAATGTCGATAAATCGTGCAGTACACAGCTATAAGTACCGCTCAAGAAGTGTAATAGCTGAGGAATCGAAACTTGAAGATGCCAGCCCGCGTTAAAATAAATGACATGTGCATTTAATGGCTACTCCGCGATGACGATTCCTTGCTCAATGCCAAAACGTAAATTGAAAGTAACAGCACGAACTAACGATACACAGTAATGTTTTAATGACTGATTAAAGGAGGTTGAGTGACGCTAAAAGTGTGGATGAAGCAAAAATATCGTCGCAACATTTATACTTGAAACAAGCTTGCTTGCTTGGAACAGATTCGAAAAGATTAATCTGGTATTTCTTTTAAAGACAACCCACCACGCAAGGATACTCCGACAATGGCTATTTAGTGTCTCCGGGTGTTCTCTCAAGTGCTCAAGCTTCCGTAGTTTTTGCAATGAATACATTCAATGTGATTTCGCCACGAGGTATTAGAGGTGAAACAAGCAGTTAAATATTTCGAACCAGAATTAGCCGTACTTTGTGAGAGCTACATTTAAGCAAAGATGGTGAAACTTGTTTAGAAAGTGTAGTTCTAACAGTTTTGCTAAACCAATACTATCGGCTACAAAATACGCCAGGAGCACAGCTGTTTAAATGAATTGCGAATGTGTTGAGGCAGTAAAGGTGATGTAGTGGTATTCTACACAGTGGTAGTGTAGAGACGAATTTTAGCAGCAATAATATTATACATGACAATAATATGTAATAAAAATGTAATTGACTTAGCAGTGACCCTTGTGGAACCACTAAAAAGACATCCGCTTCGGAAGAATCAGCCGAACCGCTATAGCGGAACTACAGAAACAAATTCTGCAGCATATTATGCGTAAACATCTGAAGGCGAAACCGTGCTGGACACTTGGTAATGCGTTAAGTTATTCAGTCGGGGCCCAGACTTCTTGCAGGGCATAGTGAGCCGTTGTGTCAGTGATGCTCATGAAATTACGTTGGTGTTATCAGTCGATCATCAGGCGATGATGGTTTTTCGCATTACTACTGTTGACGCCGACGGCTAATTTCCGCGTTTGGTGAGGCGCCTAAGGCATTCGCCGTAATCATGTGTCACAGTCTCTTCTAGTCATAACCAACATTCCGCGATGTCAAGAACACGTAGGTATAGACATGTTTAAAACTGCTCATTCCGATAACCGATCGCCTGCAACGAACATTGAACTGGTAGCTGCCACCTTTATGAAATCAGGCACCAAGAAAACAACAAGAAACACTTTATGTGAAGGCTGGCATTCAAAGACATCAATTGTGGCGTTATCAAGCATGCGATATGCCATTCAAGTGGTATATTTGCATGATCTCAAATTCCTGCTTGCTGTGCTTGCTCTGACAGAAAACAGGTACCTGTATACAAACCAGGGATGGGCAGTATCGCGATAGTATCTTAGAGATACTTTTGAGTATCTGTATTTCTGTATCGAGATACATTTGAAAAATATAGTTGTATCTCAGTAGTGAAATACTTCTGCGATGTATCGAATGTATCGCAATGTTGCGCAACACGCGGGTATCTCGCTACTTTTTGTCGGAATTGAGCTGATGTGTTTTGAAGAGGGAAAGGCAGACTTTTCTGTGCTAAGCCGAACGAAGGAGCCCCGCCTGTCGGCGACACATGAGGATCGGCGAAGGGTTCTTCACACGCACAGAATGGCCCATGTGGTAAAGTGTCCGACGCCGCTGACCGCAGAATCGAGGAGGCAGTGCTGACGAACGTAGATCTCTCAAGGCCAGTGAAGCATCCCGAATTTTTTGCTGTCCCTAACGACTACTACAGCTACTCCATCTCACCAAACGCTGCAACAGTGTCGATGAATATAAAGTTAAATATACGTGGTAGATTCCTGGCTCCGCAAGCAGTGTGAATCACCAAACAGAGGAACTCGGAATGGTATCACGTGTAATATTCGGGGGGGGGGGGGGTTGTCTAGAGCCCCCCTCTCGAAATTTTGGTGAAGTGGGGTATTCTGTCGCAAATAAATAATGAAAATAGGTGTTTTTCTCAAATAGTGAGGGCCTTCAGCAAAAGTCCCCCCCCCCCCCCCGAAAAAAGATTCCTGGCTACGGGCCAGAATGTAAGTATTTATTTAGCGCGAATTACGTGAACATAAGGCAAGTTGTTTCTTGGCGCTAAGCGATGTCACACAGAAAATATTTCTTTATATTCTAGTACACTGCTCATTTTAGACCTCACTATGTAATCAATGTAATCTTGTAATCAATGTTTTGCGCAATGTACCCAAATACGCGTGTATGTTTTAGAGCTTGCCCAGATGGCCTACACAAACATAATAACAACAATATTTGCTTCAAGTGGTAAGGTCTCATCGCCTTTAGCTTGTAGTCGCTATGGACGTTAGGGTTTTCACGTTACCACATTAGGGTTTCACGTTACACGTGACCATAGGGTTTTCACGTTTTAATCCTTTACGCTAGCTTCATGTGTATATCAAATTGTGTCATTTGCTGCTCTTTGGAATAGTGTTTTTATATATACGACTGATAGATAATACGTCGTTATTATTTACCATAGGTCGGCAAAGATATTGGAAGTCATTCCGACTCACGGAAGAAATATATTTTGCCCTGAGAGCTCACTCGAACTCAGACTCATCCAAATTTTCCTCAACCAGACTCACTCGGACTCAGACTCACCAACATATTGCCCAGCCGGACTCACTCAGACTCAGACTCACGGCTCTCTAGCTTAGGCTCTTACGCTCTCTAGCTTAGGTGGCTCAGACGAGTGCTCGTTGGTGCAGCTGTTCGGCTAACACATGAAGTTGGAGAGTTGAGAGTTGTGTCTAATCGAATACTGCTCACTGAATTTCGAAAATTGCTATTGCTCCGGATCTAGCTAAAGTAACACTGGAAAGCTTGGTACTGGGACGCCCTCTAATGACGGCATTTGGATGGCATTGCGGAGATATACGGTTCGCTATCGTTCATTCAGCAAAAACTAAAGAAAACTTAATTTCAGACGGCGCGGATGATGATACTGAAGCAAATCGGTTGAGACTATTATATTCATTGCTTTGTAGGAGATGCGAGGACGCATTAATACAGAAACTTTCTATTATAATAATAATATCTGGGGTTTAACGTCCCAAAACCACGATATGATTATGAGAGACGCCGTAGTGGAGGGCTCCGGAAATTTCGACCACCTGGGGTTCTTTAACGTGCACCTAAATCTAAGTACACGGGCCTCAGACATTTCCGCCTCCATCGAAAATGCAGCCGCCGCGGCCGGGATTCGATCCCGCGACCTTCGGGTCAGCAGTCGAGCGCCGTTACCACTAGACCACCGTGGCGGGGTGGAAACTTTCTTTATGCGTGTTCCTAACATTAATGCAAATAAAAAATACGAAGAAGGAGCTTTCCTTGCGAAACGTCTGAATTTTTTTAACTGTGCAGATCCGTGCTGCTGTCTTGCCTAGCTCACTCATAAAAGATTCAAAACGGATGCGAAAATCGAGCTTTGGTAACCCACACTTTAAGGATGAAAAAATTACTGGTTGTCCTTGTGGGTGAGTGCTGAACGGTTGCGTATATAACCCTCTTTAAAGGTATACGCGCTATTTCTCTTCGGATAATCGCGTCTGCCACGCCTATCCGAAGAGAGTATAGATATTTCCAAAAGACATTTACCGTGTCTCTTTCAAAGAGCGTTACAGATGATGAGTCAGTCAATCACCTCGCTTGCTTCCTCCTTTTTTTCTATTTTTATACGTGGTTTTGCCTGCGTTACGCCAATCGAAGACAGCATACGACAGGCCGGGCCCCTAAAGTGCTCCGCACGTGATATCATCGTCAATGCGCTCGAAGCACAAGAGGAACAAGACTTCTCCTTGGCGCGAGCCCGTACTGAACATGCTACAGATGGCTTATGCTATACGTGGTTTTGCGAGCGTTACGCTAAGCCACATGAGACAACGACCGCATACGACAGCATACGACAGCCTGGACCCCTAAAGTGCTCCACACTTAAAAGTGAACCTTACGGCGCGCGCTCGTCGCCACAGTTTACCACTCGGCTCACAACACTTCCACCCTGAGGCGCGCTTTTGCCAGGTCACAAGGGGGACCCAACACGTTTTTATACTGAAGCAAAACTCGGCATTCATCTGCATAATTTAAAACGGCAGCTGAAATACATGTATATCATTTAAACAGCTATTCCGGTTGTTCTTCTTAATATCGTCTTGCTGATCTATTAAAGCTACCTGTTCACCGACTCCTATACAGGGCAAGGGAAGCACAATATGTTTAATATTTGCTGTTTCTCTAACAGACAAGCTCTTATTGCGGAGAAATGCCCCGTTATGACTATCAAGATAAGCAACGGCTAAGGACCTTCAGAGCGAGCGTGCATACAAATGTCAAGCATTCACTTTCTCAGGCGTATCTACACGTGTCCACCTATGCCTAGCACGGCCGCTGACGCAGCTCGAACTGAGGCGATTGGGGCAAGGACGGTATTCGCTCAAGATGCGACTCATAAATTTCCCAGCAGAAGAGCAATGCCATTTCTTTGAGATCTACGTAAGCTCAGCAAGATGAAGTTATTTGGTCGATGGACGAAAAGAAATACATCCCCGCTCATAGATTTACGGAGTCATATAATTATTTCTTCACATAAGCATGCAGTGTGCCTCCATTTTTTATGCACAGTTTCTGTCTTTGCATTTCGAGATTTTCGGACGCAACCATTGCCTATTCGTTGCTGAAAGGCAATGAAACCTGATTTTTGTGAATTCGTAACATGGAATAAAAAGTGTGAGAATGCTGCGCTAGAGAGTCATTCCGCTGCACAATATACAACACAACTTCTCTTTATTTCATCGTTTTAAGGAGCAAATCATTGTTCTCACCTGCCACATGGTGAAGCTCTCCAATCTCAAGGCAAAGTTTCGGCGGGTGTAGACGGTGTTAACGGTGATCGAGAAGTTCTTGCTGTCCTCACGGTCCCCGCCCACCGTTACGTATATGGGCACTCGTCCAGCGCGCCCGTTCAGCTGGCGGTTGGCACTCATTGTCTGAAGGGTGTGCAGGTAGCGCTCGCCTCCTGGGTACTTCCACACGATTGAGCTGTCGCTGGCACGAATGGCGTAGCCTGCCACAACAACAACTGTGCAATAACTGGTCGGTAGCAGGGAGGGTAGATACGGCTCTATAGATCGCCAGTACCTGCGGCGGGCACAGAGATTGATTTCAGCAGGCTCGGTAGCTATTACACAAAATACATTAGGCCGATTGGCTAACACAAGAAAAATTGGCGAAAAAACTACAAAATTACCGCGAGTGTGAACTTTGTAGACAACTAAACTTGTGGCCATCCCGCTGAACTCGGAGATCTTTCGTTAAAGTAGCCCTGTCATTGTATCAACCTATTTTGTCTACTGCAAGACCAACACTTCACCCAATCACCTACACTTCAACCTATATTAAGCGAGCGGATTCCATTTCATCCTTGCTAACGCTTTAAAGGGACACTAAAGGCAAATATTAAGTCGACGTTGATTGTTGCAATAGCGTTGCAGAAACCTCGTAGTGCTTGTTACGTGCGAAGGAAATGCTTCTTTCGAAAGAAAATCACGTTGTAGTGGTCCGCACGGCGTTAGCGCACTTCAAATCACCCGCCTGAACGGACCTTCTGACGTAGCAGTTGCCGTGCCCAATGTTGCCCGCCTTTACTGCCCGGCCGCCGAAGCAACGGTTTCTTGCGCAACATCGGCCATCAACCTTGCCAAGACGCAGACACGGGCCACTCCGAAACTGTATAGTTCACTGTAACGGAGCTTAGCTTGGCTAGCAGCAGCAGAAGTAGAGTATCGACAGGGTGAAAATAGCGAGAGCCAAGCACACGCAGCTGTACGCGATACCGAAACTGCCACTGAGACGCGTAGCTCGGCGAAAACAGAACTTGTGAACCACTCGCCCCGTTCCCCGTAGTAGCGCCAAGATGTTATTTTTTTCCTGAATCAAACAGAAACGAACAAGCAGCATTTTATTACGTCTTGTGATGCACGGAAGGTTCTTTTTTTATTGCAACTAGTTTGATTAATAGTGGTTAATTGTACTGAGGACTCTTTGACGTCATCTGGATCATTTCCAAAATGTCCCACTCGTGGCGCACATCGTGTCCTACATTTACCTTAATTTCTCGATTACTGGAGCACTGCTGTTCATACTGTTGACGTTTTAGACGTTCTCACACATTGATCTTTCACTCTGACATAAATTGTTATTTGCCTTTAGTGTCCCTTTAAGGTATAGCTTTAAGCTAGTATTTTAGTTTATTTTTTGTGAATTAAGGCGGAAAGCCATAGATGCCTCCCCAAACACGAAAAGTGACCATTGACGGCAGAGGCACCAACAAGAACGGTGCAAAAAAATCATCATGTGATGACGCCATCGTATACGTCATAATTCCTTCACAGGTGAACAAAATTACATAGTTAAATTTGAACGGCTTCAAAATAAGACTTTAGGATTTATTCTTAATTTATACCGTAGAACGCAGTCAGTAACAAGCCTAGGAACAAAAAAATCGCAGCATATCCACTGAGTGAATGATGATGAGTGGGCGAAGCTGCGGAGGTTCATCGGTAAACCGTGAATCTTCCGTGAATTCTGCCCAGTACATCATCACCGACGTGAGATCGGGCGCGTTTATACTAAAGGTTCGATGAGTTATGACGATTTGCCGCTCACTTTAATTTTACATGTACGCTGTGAATTTTCATTGTTTAGAAAACCATTGCTTTAGAAAACATCTGGCGTCTTTCGTTAAGCAGCTGGCGTCTTTTTGTTTTGCTTTAGAAACATCTGGCGTTCTTCCGTTTTGCTTTTACAAAACATCTGGCGTCTTTCGTTGGTTTATTTCATCAATCAACGGCGTTTTGAACAAAATTTTTTATTGTTTATTCACGCACAGGAGAAATCTCACCAGGCACTACCTTGGAGGTAAAGAATGGCTGCTAATGGGAATGAGAGACAGAAGAAGTCGGCTTTTAGCTACCGCTGCGAATTTTTTATTGTTCAACAACGCACAGGAAAAATCTCCCACCGGCACCACCTTGGAGGTCAAAGCGTAAGACTGGTTACGCACTACGACCGCTACGACTACGACTACGACTACGAGGGACGAACGGGTGCCGCCTTAAGGAGCTTCGCCCCTAAAAGCTGATATTCTAACAGTACAGGAAACAATGAACATCAACAGCGCGAAATTCTTTCTTCAGATAGCCCATGGGATTTACAAAAGAGAGCAAAAATTTTCATCCTAGACACGTCACATTCGCAGACAAAGCACAGTAAGCACATTAAACCTTTGAAGTATAACACACCATCCTTTAAAAATTTGCTCATTGTATCCCGTGTTGACACGTGGAACAGGTTACCGCATGACGTTGTATTGTGTAACGACATTAAAGCTTTCGAGGATGAATTGTGGAACTAAATGTCCTTTTCTACTTTATGGCGCTTTCAAACGTTGACCTGAGCAGTGATATGTCCAAATGCGCTCGCCTGCTCACCTGTGTTTTGCCGAGTTGTGCTGTAATATGTGTATTGAATGCTACATTTTTCTTCCTATTTATTTTTTTTACTTTGTTTCATTTTGTGAAGTTTTCCTCCCTGTTTGTATTGATTTTTCAAAATCATATACTTATGCCCGATTGAACAACTCCTGTTCTGGCATCTCTTCTAACAGCATGGATCAATAAATAAAAAATAAATATAAAATTTTTGATGTCTGGACACGACACTGTCGTTCTGTCGTCGACCCGGAGACACTGCCGGGATCGGCCTTGTATCTTTGGCAAAATTTTATATGCGTTTTGCGAAGTTCCCCGCAAATGCGTCACACGACACAACTCTATAGAACGCTTTCATTAAAACTCTCGTCGTGGTTGTTGGTCTCACAAAAGATGTATTATTGAGATTATTCTAATTTGGAAGTATACTCAAATGTATGCATATTTTTTGACATATTGCACTGCATTTCCTGCTGTTGTGATAGGTAGTGGGAGCGAGTGAAGCTACTTAAGGCGCCTCATCCTGCCCCCATACGCATTATTCAGACACTAGTAGATGCAAAAAGCGTAATAAAATGCGTTGATAAAGCCAAATAAAAGGCTACTGTCATATTTATTCTCACTGTAAAAAATACCCCGGCATCCGAGAGCACCGGATCAAATGAGGTCATAAGAGGTCACAACACTGAGTCAGATGCAACCAACAACGACAAGAAGTCGTCGACGCCGTGCGCCTCGTGCCGTTCTGCGTGCAATTCTGACCAGTGATACTGTCAAGTCGAATGGAGTCAAATCAAATGAAATTTCATTTCAATGTAAGATTGATGTTGACGACTGTGGACGAAAATTCAGCAAGGCTTGACGTGATCCGTAGCACCATTATATAAGGGGCAAAACAAAAACAAAAACAAACCGACGAACGATAACCTCAGCATTGTGGACCTCATTTCCTGCCTGTCAATAGGTAAGCTGAATGCTGTTGGTTGCGCGGCTGAAGCACAGCGCGGAAGTCACCAGCCAATTGATGCGGTTTTGCATCACGAGTGAGTAAGTAACAACTTTATTAGTCGAAGGGGTGAGGGGTAACGGAGTCTGAGCCACGAAGGCTGCTAGGTTCATCACGAGGTTGCATTTTCTTATCGCAGGAGAGAATGCGTCCAGACAGGGAAGCGAGAAAAAAATTAAATACCTCAAGTTGAGGTACGCAACATATTTTTTAGCAGCTTCGCTGTTAAAGCTGGCAGTAAGACGTCCTTTAACAAGAAACCCCTGCTGCGCCGTGCACGCGCTAAAAATAGCCCCAAGCCGCCGCCGAGCCGTCGCCATAGCAACCGCCGCAGTTTCTTACACCGTGGCTCAGGGACAGCGATTTCAACACATTCAAAGTGGCAAGCTTTGCGCGTATTCCGGATCCGCCCGTCGCCGTCTCTTGGCTGCCGCTTCTTCGGCCAAGCACGCTGGATCCAATCGACGCCGGCGTTGTGATTCCCATGCTGCAGCACGACGAGCGAAGCCTGTTTTGTGTTACGGATTTCGGTGGCCGCGTTGTGGTACGCGAGAAACCGCACGCCAAGTGCGGCCCTGAAAGGTGCGCCGGTCACGTGCGCCGTTTTCCAATAATTGATGCTTCTCGATCGTGGGATCCGTTTCAAGCGCTGATGCCTGCACTATCAAGACCATGAGGACAAGACCCCTGCAGCTAAAGGCACTAATAAAGTCACGCTAGACAGAGCTACAAACCACACCGCATAACACACATTTAAAATACAAAAATCGCATTGGCACCCCGCATGAGAACACCAACTGCAGATCATTATGCCTATAAGGTTAGGTAGCGCACTTTCGACGGGGACAAAAGAAACAGAAAGGACACGACAACCTTATAGGCATAATGATCAGTCACCAACTAGCCCAGCTCTCAACCTTATTGACCAACTGCAGAGGCCGCCGCGCAGTGTTTTGTAAGTGTTCCATCGCAGACAAAGGTAAAGCACGACGATACAATTACCAATGTTCACGTTAGGCCAGCTGCATTGATATATTTGCCTCGAAGATTATTTTGTTACGCGGGTAGTTAGTATGCGCCGTAAGGAGTCGCGGACCGAAAAAGCGCCTCGCGTCCCAGGGCGTAGCCGGGGGGCGGGGGGTTAAACCCCTCTCGAAATTTTTCAGTTTTGCTTGCGCATATATACACACACACATACAAACGCACGCACGAAGAACATACATAAAGTATGGTTGAACCCCCCCCCCCCCCCCCGAAAAAATATTTCTGGCTACGCCCCTGTCACGTACGACGCACGTACCATATACCCGCGGCGGACCTAGCCAGCGCGCGGACGGGATCTCGGAGGCGATAGCACCGCGGCCGCATCGTCCTGAAAAAATGTCACCGCTCCCGCGCTCTGATGCTGACACCGCCCCCTCTAGCCACCATAGTAACGTGTACATCTTAGAATATTCTTTCTCATATGAACAGAATTTTCATTACGGAATCGACTGCAAAGATCGAGCGGAGATAGCCGGCAATTTTTTTTAAGCAAGATACCTTAGAAATCTTAGACTATCAGCCAGGCACTGAGTGTAAAATGCATCGGAGCTATTCTATGGCACTTCCAGTGGCAACTATACAATTAAGCTTTTAATTCTAACAGGGGATATCCGCAATAGACCAGGTTGAACTCGGCGATGGTTGGCCTGCCTTTATTCAGGGCGTTTTAAAGAATTTGTCTGAAATCCTCAAAAACTAGGGAAATTGAATATTTACTCGTTCCTTCATAGTTATCTTTTTTTCTGCGGGTGTAGTGATCTTAAGATGACCATAAACATCATTTACGACAGTAATTAAATAAACCAAGGTAATTATTTTTATAATTACTGAAGGCAGGCGGTCGGTGGTCAAATGGAGGAATTGAAGTCCTTCCTGCGAACAGGCCTTTTGCCGTTTCGAGATTTCAAAAAATCCGGTATCTGTCAATAACTAAACAGTGATCAAGTTCCGCCAAATTCACCGGCAAAACCGAAACCGAAGCGCAGATGAGGGCCACTACCCGACGATTAGAATGACGTCACTGTTCATGACAGCGACTGCAGGGGGTTCCTCTGCATTTGTTAACGAGACCACGACAACAAATTTTCTACCTCAATCTGTGTTATGTGAAGTAATCCTTGTGTGTTCACAAACAAGCTGGCGAAATTTTTTGTCGAGCACTTAATTTATAATCGAGTATTTTTATACACACGCGGGCGGCCCGAGGGTCGGGCCGCACTGAGCCTTCACGTAACAAGGTCCTTGCTGAGCTAGCATTGCATTGGGTGAACGATTTTGTTCCGTGCTCATATCTGCGAGTGCGATCGCGCTATTTCAGATTTGTTGAGCTTGCCATTTAAATTGAACGATTTGCAACGGCTGAAACTTTGGTAGAAGATGATGGCTCTGCTCTATGCAGCACATGACGTCACACGCAGTTGCAAAATGGCGGCCGCTGGAGCTGGGCGGGGGGTTATTTTGCACTGAAATATTGTTTTACAGTCCATTTTTCATATATGTATAGGCACAATAGTCCCTTTACTCCTACTTTTTTTTCTTAAAACCACGAAATCTTGGGCGGCCGTGCCATAGCCCCTTTAACGCGCGCGTGCTTTGCGTCCTATAACCGCAAGCACTGCCCGCGCACCAACGAAGCGAAGTCGATCGATGCTTGATGTGACGACTTTCGCTCATTCTGGGCGTCTGCGAAGAGCAGGGCAGTTGCGCTTTTTCGCGTTTCAGTTTCGGTTTCGCCAGCAAAGCCGTAAAATTTCACCACTCTGCTAAAATTTCCAGCGTCCACTTTTTGGATATCTCAAAGCGGCAATGAGCTTTTCGCAAGAAGGGCTCCGATTCTCCTGTTCATTCGAGCGTCTCTCTTCACTAATTAAAAAGTTAATTTGATTTGTTTAATCACTGCCCTTATTGATGCCTCTAGTCATGTTAAGGTGTCTGTCCCCACAGAAAAAGTAATTATGAAGGCAGCGATCAAATATTGCCTTTCCAGTATTTTTTTTTTATATTCGCACACGTTGCTTGAAACAACCGTGAAGCAACTGTGGTTGCAATGTTTCTTTTGTGGTGGTAAGAAGCGTTGCGGCCACAAGCAGCCTATGCAAAGTCAAATGCCTTCGAAACGATTGAAATATACAGCAGTGTTCGGAGGGTATAGCAATGTGCCCATTCTTCAACCAACACGACTATCCTCGATAATTTTCTTTTCTAGTTGGAACGCCCTTGTCGATATCATGAAGCACAATGCGAAATCAAAGCGTTAAAAGTATAAGCATGGTATAATCAATTCTATGAATAGCATTCGCGTTCTTTTTCTGCTTACTTGATGTCAAGGTTGCAGAATACAATCCTCTGCTGGAGCTCTGTGGTATTTTTGACGAAACGAGGCGTTGACGGGAGTGGAGTGCTCGGAGGAAGCCGGACGTCACGGTCCCAGCGCGCTTCGCAGAATTCATTGATGCTCTCGCCCGCAGGCAACAGGTAGTTCTCCTCCGCATCGTATGTGACCCGGTCGGCCACCTTTTGTGTGTTTTTTATTGGGGGGGGGGAGGGGGGGGAACGAAAAGCCATGAGCTCAATAGACTATGCGGCGCTTAGCCGCTGGCCAAGCGCATATATTGTAATGGTAAACGGGCTTCCTCGCTCTAGTTCATAGCTCCCTTTTTTTTTCAGTTAAACGATGTACAATCATGGGGACTGTTGATAGCGATAATTGCTTATCAGAAACAAAAAAAGGCCTTTATGAGAGAACGTGGGAGAAGCGGGAAACAGTAAGGAAATGCATAATATCATAAAACGCAATCTAAAGAATAGATATCGCTGAAAACGAAGCAGACATCAAGTTTCTTGTACTTTCTTAGATTTCAAAACAAAAGCTACGCAAGAACCTTCACAATGAAGGCCGTACGAGGTGGAGGACAAGTTCAATACAGGAAGAAAACAAGATAGTATTCAGATTTTGCGCTATTAGTCAAGAACGAACAGTATGTATAACTGCAGCAGCTCGATATTGCATAATAAAACTCCGCTTGCCAACGTAGCTTGGCTCAGTCGCAGTATTTGGCTTCAAAATCCTTACTGACCTTTCCCACATTTATTTATAATTGATCTGGTAAGAGCGATATTGCAAAACATAGTATTTTCTTTTGTTAAGCCCGGCAGGATTGATATGATTGTGAGGAATTCGATGTGCTTCTTTTCTGCCCTAAAAGAAAAATACAAGAACATTTCGACTGTTGAACTGTGAGCAGGGCTTGATACAACAGCCTAGTCATTCTTTACACAGCAGCGCGAACAAAACGAGGCTTAAAAGTAGCTTATTATATATATATAGCTTACAAAGCTTTATGGCTCACAAAGAGGGTTCAACTTAATTGAAGACGACGCAAAGAGCCATGAAAAGGAGAATAATAATTGCAACTTAAGGGACAAGAGAGTAGAGTGGATCAGGGAACAAACGGATGTTGAGGACATCTTAGTCAAAATCAAGAAAAAGAAATGGGCACGAGCAGGGCATGTAGCACGTAGGCAAGATAACCGCTGGTCATTAAGAGTAACAGACTGGATTCCAAGAGAGGGCAAGAGCACGAGGGAGAGGCAGAAAGTTAGGTGGAAAGATGAGATCAGCAAGTTCTCGGGGATAACGTATCTGCAGCAAGTAGAGGACCGGGTCCATTCGCGTAACATGAAAGAGGCTATTGCCCTGCAGTGGGTGCCATCAGGCTGATGATGAGGGTGCACACGAAACTGTCGGCTGTCAAACTAACAATACAAGGGCCATTGATGACCGTTTACACTCGCGACGAATGCATATCTGCATTTTGTTCAAACGCAGCTACGGCGCCGCCGTCAATTTACATTTATCCACCCTTCCACTTTCTGTCGGAATGTGATGTGGCGTTCCCAATGGCATTGTAGCGGAACATATTAAAGAAAATCGTCAGCAACTGCACGCGCATCAATAGACAGCCTACAAACGCTGCTTATTGCCTGCTATCTTGTCTTCTTTTTTTTCTATTCTTCATTTTTACAGCGCTTTGTAATGACCAATATTTGGTTTCCGCAAGCTTCGTCCATTTACGGGTGTGCAGCCTAGCAGCCTAACATTCTTGACCCTGCCTATCTTGTTATTACGCTGTTGAAATTGTGTAATTGAACACTTCATTCAATGTGGAAACAACGGCAGATTCCTTATTTGGACACATCAAAATTGTGAAGATCCTTGGGTAAATGCTGAGTGTTTCTCGTCCTAAGTTATTCTGAATGAAACAATGAAGAAACGAATGAAACAAAAATAACAGAAGAGACAAGCTAAGCGCAGCAAATAGCGGCTACGAAGCAAGTGATGTGGCAAAACAATCTTTTGAGCTGTCATCTTCCAACACAAACCGGAACTGAAAAATCCGCTGTCTAGTGCCACTCACACATGACATAAAGACCTACTGGTTCTTATGTCAAGGAGGGGCCTGTATGACCATACCACAGGTTAGATCTTGTGATATTGCATGTTTGGTCACGTTCCGTACCTCCAGTCTCATTGTTTCGGCTATTTTCTGCTATACTATATTCTGCCAGCTCAGCCTATCGATCTCACCGCGCTAGATGTAGTAGCTGCCGTTCGTACACCGGTGGCACGACCCCACGCCGTGGTCCCGAATCGCCCTCGACCGCCGAATGCGGTAGCCGGCAATACGAAGAAGGCAAGCGGAAACAACAGCGTGATACAGGCTACCGAGCATGTGGCCCACACCAGCTGCCAGTACCCGCGCTGAAACACTTCCTCTTCCGGTGGCACCTGTAAACCGAATAACTGGCGGTCAGGCACAGGTTTGCAATGAAGAGCTCGCACTCGCATCAGCTGCTATGTAAACTTCATACGCTTCCGTCAATAGCCCGCAAAATTCGGCTAGTTGGTTGGTCTTCGTGGTAAAAGCGGCGCAAAAAGAGGGCACACGAGACAAAGAACGACATAGTACAGGCACAGAAGCAGCAACTGTCGGGTTTATTACGCAGAATGGAATAAATACAAATTGTCCGACTGTGCGCGCACCTTCACATTACAGATAATTGTCACATTTTTCGAGGAGGCTGATTTCACAATCATGAAGATAGGTGAATGGGGCGGAAATGCAAAGATCATTGTCGTTCTTAATGTGAAGAGCTGCTATGATTTCACGCCATCTTTGATTTACGTGCCAGAACGTGACATGCGTGCTGTGAAACAACGCTTTACAACCACATGGGCGACAATGAGATGGCAAATGTGAAGTAAGTGTGCCATTTAATGCGCTGTGCTGGCGTGGCCTCTCGTTAAAGCAGACGCCAGTCTATGGAAAACATATTTTGCCTCAAGTGAGTGGGATGTTATACACATGTTACAAAACGAGTGCCATGGTTTACGTAGCACACTTTTTTTGGTGACTGGTCAGTCTTTTTCTTATTTATTGCGGCTCTTCCAATTTTACTATCAGCAGAAAAAACACCGACGTGAAAGCCTTTAGCTAGCTTCTTGAGCCTATGTGAAATCCCATGAACGTATGGAATTACTGGGAGATTCTGAGGCCTCATGGTGGAGCTTGCACGGATGTCTTCCTCGAACTGAAAGTCTTGTGAAGCCTAAAGAATGCACAGGGTCAACGGCAGTACTCACGCAACAAACTCATTTCAGTACACTCGTTACCGTGTTATGTGTACATGGTATTGGCCTGCGCTGTACAAGTTTTGTGGCCCATAAATATGATAATTCCTGGAAAGTGAGCTCAAGAGCTATAATATACGTAATTTGACATTTATAATAAATATTCAGTCAGCCTTCGGTCCCTGTGTGCTCTCGCATTGCATAAGCAGGAACTCCAAGAATCCCTTTTTTTGGCATTCTAGTTCCGGCCGACAAAAAAAAACTCTAACGCTTTTGTTCCCTTATAAATTTTAAAAATTCCGTCGTGCAAGAATGCAAGCATGGCTTTCATTGTTGTGAGGCTGCGTGTTGATCATTTATAAATCAAGAAAAGAGATTCAGAGGGAATAGTTTTGCCTACAGTGGTTGCTCCAGTTCAATACCTTAAGCACTTCGAAGAGGTAAGCTAAAATACCCTAAATTCTACCTATTCCCTCCGACATCGACGAAGAAAACAATAAAAACAACGCACACACGTAACTGTAAAATACTCCCGTTCTGCCCCTTGAAACGTTTGGGAGGGCGTTAATGTAATACCCTTTTTTCAGCAAAAATGCCCCAAGAAAGAGCGATAATACTCCACTTGTGTTTTTTCTTGGGCATATTAGGAGTAAAGCTTTTGCCCTATCTGGGCCCTATAAGTGGTGTTCACACGGCGGAGAAATCCGCGTGGGATAAAGGCGGAGCCTAGCGACACGTCAGCTGGCAGGGAGAATTCCCCACACATGTGCGCCGCCCACACGAGCTAGGCAAACGGAGAGGGAGGCCAGCGTTACCTGACTACTCTGGTAGCTGGTACCACCACAAGTTTCACTACTTGCTGACGACAAAAGTACAAATGCGCTTTCCGAGTGCCGGCCTGGCAGAAACGGCCAAGCGTGGGATTTAGGATTTTGAGACGTACTTTCGCAAAATGCACACAGAAGTTTCGTTCACACCTTTTGCATGAGGAATATCGACTCTGATGTGCCATTTGCTGGCGTCGCCAGCAGTACATCACCTGCTTTTGTTGTTGCAAAATCCGAACTGAACAAAAGTGCCATTCTAGACGAGGTTGTTTACGGCGGGTTTTCTTTTTACAGCAAAAGCTGTTATGAGATCATTTCACCGGCCGTTTTTGGCGCCGTAGTTGTCCGCCGCCGCCGCCGGTGTCCGTAACCACTATCGCTCGAAATAAGAAAAAAAAACGAAATAAGAAAAAAATTCCAGGATGGAACGAGGCTCGAACCTGGGCCCTCGGCGTGGGAGC
Organism: Rhipicephalus sanguineus; assembly: GCF_013339695.2. NCBI lineage: Eukaryota > Metazoa > Arthropoda > Arachnida > Ixodida > Ixodidae > Rhipicephalus > Rhipicephalus sanguineus. The sequence continues at coordinate 140,168,900 of NC_051185.1, forward strand.
CCAGTATTCAACCTCTGAGTCATGCCAGTGCTTGAAACTGCTTTGCAAAAGGTCCTATACAGGCTTCATGTCGGGAAGCAACCACATTAACATATGCAATGTAGCCTGGTAGAAGAGTAAACTAAACACCAAGCGTCGCACAACGCGAATTCTCTAATCAGGCGTCACACAATGCAAATTGCGCAACGAGAAGGTTGTTGAATGCTTCGAACCCATTACAAAGGGCTCCGCCATAATTCTTCATCGTCATGAGGCACAGCATCAACAAAGTGCGCATAATGCCTTACATGCGTTTAGCAGGTACCAAGGCTCTCCGTAGAATGACGAAAAATGGCATAATGCCTGCTGTCTTACTTCTCAAAAATTACAATGATTTATAGCATAGTGGGTTCCTCGCAAGTGCACCGCCGCCGCCGCCGAAGCCCATAAGCGCATGATTCATTTCCTCGGGGTCTCAGTAGTCCCAATCTCAATCATGCATTCCAATCCAAATTCCAAAGTCCCAATCATGCATTCGAACAGACATGCCCAGACTCTAGCCATGCGGAGCTCACTTCTCTCGGATGCTGCATGCTCGATCAGTACGCAGCCTGTTCTTGGTCGTAGTTTACGATAGCAGTGGAGCGAACGCAGCTCCAAATGACTCAATGGTCGCTCACACGATTCATCACAGCGCTCTTGTAAAAAAAGATGCAGCGTATTGTTTTAAAGTTTTACCTATTTGTTACGAAGGCCGTGTTATTGTTCCGTTATAAACAGGACATCGCCCGCTCACGCGACGCCCCACGTAAGTGGTATTGGTCTCATGCACTACGAAAACAACAACGAAAGCTATGTATAAGCAAAAATGGGTGTGTTTGAACAGAAAAGAACTGAAAAGAACGGACAATAACACATTAGTAACCTACGTGGCTACAGAAAATTTCGTGAAGCTGAAAGGCGTACGCTGTGGGCCATCATTGGCAGCGTGACTTGCCCAGGGTTCCTCACCACGTATTTTCACGAAAACTTCGCGTCTCGCGAAAAAGAATCAGATTTATCTTTCACGGAGGGCCAGGTTCGTTCTCTGATGCACGAAACACGCAAAGTCGCTGTGTTTTTTCTTTATTGCCACATCCGAGTGAGGGAGCGCCTGCACTATGTAACCTGTTAAACCTACTCCAGAGGGTTCTCTTGACATCCTAATGGTGGCGTGATAGCCTATTAGCATTGAAAACACCACGAGATTGCCTTCAATGTTTCGGCTGGAATTCGAGATTTATTAAATACTCTAGCCTTACCTGCACAACGTAGAAAGCTTTGAGAAAGCAAGAATTTAGCCTTCAAAATCACCTTGCTCATGTATTTGGCGGTGCTAAGTGAACAAGATGTATTCACCTCTTCGCTGTCGAAGCTGGATTCCGCCTGCTGAGTAGGCAGCCCGTGCTGCATTGCCTCTTCTAACTTCGGCCGCTGTTGACGTAGCACCTGTGAATGCTGCCGCTCCTTCGACCTCTGCACAGGACTGAGAACCTGTGCGTTGCAATTTGCGTTGCTTTAAAAGCAGCACATCTATGCATATTGCCCATTCAACAGCTTGCCCAACTTTATCAATTGGTGAAAATCAATAATCGAAAAACAGCGCAGATTGGGCTTTAGGATTGCAAACACAGGAAAAGTATGGAACCATGGCAAGTTTATTAAAATTACTTAAGTGTTACGAGCCAAAATCTCGAGTACCTTTTTGTTGTTTGGTTTGAATAAGTGACTTTGTTTCAGGATAATACCAGCGTACACTTCATGCTTCTTGTAAAAACTCTTAATGTCGGGCGTTTTTTCATGATTTGCATAACTGTACGCTGTGTTAGAATTGATATTTTGTCTTTTGTAGCGTTTTTGAGATGTAGTCATTAGCTTCAGGCCCGTAGCCAGGAATCTTTTTCGGGAGTGGGGGTGGGCTACTTGCTGAAGGCTTTGACTATTTTATGAAAACGTCTCTGTTCGTTATTTATTTTCGGTAAAACACCCCCACCCCCCTCCAGCAGAATTTCACGGGGGGGGGGGGGGGGGTACGGGCCTGATTAGCTTACACGTTTGAACTTCCGGACAATTGTTTCTTTATAGTGCAATTATTAGCACTGTTGTCATAGATTCGTATAACAAAGCTGTCTAAACCATGTAACAATTTCTGATGCTTAATTTACCCAATGTCATCTATGGGCAGGTAAGGTATTTAATTAATTAAATGAATAAATAAATACATGAACAAATAAATGAATTAATGTGATTGTGAGGAAAGCCGTAGTGGGAACATCGAATGAATTTTGACCTCGTGGGGTTTCTGACGTGCAGCTAAATATGAGTACACCGGTATAAGGTCCCCATCGAAATGCCGCCACCGTGGTCGGGAATCGAACCCTCAAACCGCGAGCTTAGCAGCACCATCGCGTGGCATGCCAAGTTACCACGGCGGGTGAGTGGCAAAGGAAATGAGCGATGAGTGTTGAAAATTGCACACAAAACTCAGCGCCTCGTCAACGTCTACATCAGTGACTAGCGACTCCTAGGTACTTGGACGGGGAGGGGGAGGAGGGGGTAGCGGGGATTTTGTGGGACAGGGCAAGCTGCTGTTTGTAGCGCTGATTCGTGAAATCCTTGCAGAATAGTTCCCTATACAGGCAGGGCTAATGATGGAAGGGGTTCTTTTGCCGCACGAGCCCGTGACAATATCATAACTACAGACCTGCTACAAGTTGATGTCACGTACTTATTTCATTTTTCCGCATTCCTGTATTTGTTTCTTTTTTCCTATTTTTGCACGAGCCAGAAACCCATGTCGACGTGTGAGGGTGCAAAAATTTTAGCCACGTTGGTTCTCGCACATTGCGCTTTAGACGTTTTTAATACTGAATACATATGCGTCTCGTAATACGTGAACAATAAAGTAATATTGCTCTAAGAAGTAATTTTGCCATTTACCTTGATGTTGGTCTTCGCTTGAGTGTGAGGAGATGGCGAGCTCTGTTCAATAGAAATCGCAAAAAAAATAGCACAAAAGGATTAACAGAAAATGCCCGCCACACGAGAAATGATTATTCGTACATGTGCGGAATTACGTACCTTTAATACTACTTATAATAATAATACAAGAATACTCCTAATGAAATGTCACACTTTCTCCGCAAAGGCGAAGCAATGAATGCGATAGAGATAAATTGGATTTTCATACGAAAGGCTAGCAGCTAACACGGTCACTGAAGCGAGTTAACTTACCTTCGCGCTTCCTGTGGCTAGACAGCAAAGTTTGCGGTGCAAGCACAACACGTACAACATGTACAACATCGTGGTTCGAATCATCCTTAATTACATCACGCGCGCGTCTACTGTCTTTTTATTAGCAGATAGGTTACAAGCGCTTGAACACAAATGCCGACAGTCGAGCACGTAGGTGCCACGCAGTTGGCATTTTCTTCATCGCGCGAGTACGCGTGCGTGCGCGTGTAGGCAAGTGAAAACTGCCGCTATTTCTTTCACAATCAGTTAGAGAAGAACAGTACGTTTCATTCGGGACTGGAAAGGCACACGCAATTCGTAGAACATGCGTTATTCCACCCAAAATCAACACCGCGCCGCCGCAGCTTCAGCCGCGCTGTACCAAATATGGCGGCGGGCCAGAGAGTCGCGGTACTTTACTTTTGCCGTTCCAGTGATTTTAGCACAAGCACGCCCTTTGCGCCACATCGTGGGGGATAGTGAACAAGGCATTGCCTCGCTGAAGCATCTCATAGCTCTGCGTGCCACCAGCGGTGAATGGTGTACATAAATAGCTCGCCGTTAGGACACCGAAGAAGCTGTGTGGCGGAGTCGTTTAAAGCATCAAGCCGCGCAGCGAGGGGTCGTAACAGCTTTCTTTGTCTGTCTTATATATATTTACATACCTACCAGTTGCGAAGCCATTTTTTTCGGGAGGGGGGAGTTCAACCATGCTTCGTTTATGTTCGTGCGTGGTTTGTATATGTGTGCGTGCATTTATGCACATACAACACTGCAAACTCTTCGGGGGCGGGGGGTTGAACCCCCAACCCACCCACCTGGTTAGGCCAGTGAAATCTACACATATACGGAATGGCATGGCAACGCCGTAGGCAAAAGCCCGCCGAGAGCGTCCACATAGATGCTATCACAATAAAGAAAGGTGTACCAATACTGGCAACCTTCCGTCATTTTTGCGAGAGCTCAACCTGAGCAAGAAAATCCTGCACGTTTGTTCTTTCAAAGCAGCTAGCATGGCTTTAGAAAGTGAACTGTGCAGCGTGCGATGCCTTCGCCCGAAATTTAGTTCTGCATTCATTGACCAGGTATAACGTGGGCCTACTACCACAAGCAGACAACGTCGAGCTGATATTAATTTTACGGCGGCTGTGAGAGGCCCAATCTCGGCCCAATCTAGCCGGCAGTGAGCCAGTATCGGCTGGCCGTTATTTTGGTGGGCAATATTGAGCCAGTTCTGCCGCCCTTCATCCAAAATTGGGTTTTCGCTGGCAAAATTGGGCCTGGTTCGCCGCCGTCTAGCTGATACCATCTGAACCAATGACTTTCACCGGCAAATAATGGGTTAGTTTTGCGGTCCTTCACAAAATTCAAAGCTCATCCGCAGCCTTTGCTGCCGATATTCTGCCCTTTTTCCCTGCCGGCTGCGCTCGACCTGATAATTAAGGTCCGACCAAGATAAGCATGCATTACCAAAGTGCCACTTATTTATTCGACGTATCAATCAGGCGTCGAGTGTACAACGTACGCGTTTCATTGTCGGAACAACACGCGTGCGCAATTCTGTGTAGTTTTGTTCGTGTGCTCTCTTTTTTCATAAACACATAATACGAAAAATATACGGAAAAGACTGATACATGTAAATGTGAAAAGCCCCTTCACTTGTGACGCATTCGAGCATTAGGCGCTTGACTGTTTTTCGCCTAAGCTGCAGAAAGCCGCTGCATGGATTGGTGTACAGCACAAGTAAAGTGCATGCATTTTATCGTGCTAATGCCGCACGGACGATTCAGGGCGCAAAGTATCGCCGACAGAATACCTTTCATTATCTCTTTAGATTCTGCTATATCAATGAATAACAGTCATCACAAGCGCAGTCACTTCCCAAAAGTTTCTACCCAAAAAGTTGGCGTTCAGAACAATGACTGGCTCACATTCGACGTCCACTTGGTTGACCAGTTATTCAACGCTATGAAAATGTTAAAACTTTGTGACACCTTAAAATGTACATGTGGGATACTTGGTTGATCATTACGGTGCATGACAGCGCACACCGGGTGAAAAGACGAACACGAAAACAAAAGAGAACACAAGCGCTCATCGCTTGTGTTGTCGTTTTGTTTTCGTGTTCATCGTTTCATCCGATGTGCGCTGCCATACGCCGTAATTGATAACACCTCCATTAACTTCATGAGCCAAATTCACTGTACTTCTCTTTCGTAAGTGTTTTTGCCATTGGTCGGCCTACTTCACTAATATACTTAGCAGAAGGATTCACCCAAATATTCCCGCACGAATGCTTTTAGCGTATGAAGTTTTCCTGTGAATGCTGGCACTGTGGATAGGACGACCGCGAAATGTCACAGTTGTTACTTCAACTAGCCCCTACTCACTCCTCACTCGCGGCGCTCGCCGTCGCGGCTCCGCGTCGCGCTGCCGCCAATGCCGCCCGCCGCCGCCGGCGAGGAGAGAGGGTTTACGTCACGAGAAGAAGGCGGCGCTGGAGCGGGGCGCGGAGAGCGGCGAGATGAAACAATCGCCAAACTCTCCCGAAGGGTATATATGGCTCTGGGTACACCTTGCATCAGACGCACCCAGCTGTGGTAGGAGATGCAGAGGGTCACTCCACGCGCCGCAGTTTAAAAGAAGAAGAAATACCTAAGAGCGTCTAAATGCTAAATTGCCCCACTTATACTAACCGCCGGTTTCATGGCCAATCCCCCGTAGTGGGTAAGAGCCAAGAATTAAGGGTCAAGCAAGCATCTGATTCTCCATTCTCGACACTTGCAGCGTGTTGCTCAAGCACATAGGCGTAACAACTGGGACAGTTGTTAGTGCACGCTTGCCCTGTGCATGCCTGTGCGTTCATTTAGGGCGTCCTCCTTTGGGCTTCAGCGGCACGCTGCAAGTTTCGAGCTGCTTCTGGTTCTTCGAGTGGCATTTCGATTTCTTGCTATCGCATTCATTGCTTCGCCCTTGCGGCGAAACTGTGACTTTTATTTGTGGCTTTTATTTATATATACTATATACATATAGAGGACATGACGGCGACGGCAAAAATCCTGCCGACAGTGTTTATATAATTGCTATCGCAATAAAACGTATGGCAGCTCCCCGACTGGGAAACTGAGGGCAGCATTCTTGACAGTGCAAATGCATTGGTGTAGAGATTGGAAGTTGCGTGTAGTAGCAGTTTTGAATGCAATATAATCGCCTCGTACGACAATAATATCGTAAGCGTTACCTTGAAAGCAGACCTGGTCACAAAGGCCTCCGGTGGGCTACGGACAAGCTCCGGAGAGGCCAATGCCACGTTGACCTCAGGCGTGAATGGAGCCTGCATGCGTGCTCAAAAGGCTAATGCAGCAAATTTTCAACGTGTGTGGTCTAGCGGTTATGCCCCACAATAAAATATTGTCGTTTCAAGTGCGAAAAGCATATTCGCCCTATAAGGGACACTGCATTTGTGGACTGTAATTTGCACGTCCTTCGTATAAAGAACCGTTAGCCTATATTAATTACACGATTTTTTTCCAGCATTTCAGCAGAATATAAATGCAGCTGTCGATAAATACACAAGAAAACTGGTTTCATGCTAACTTCTGGCACGTATATTGCACATTGACGGTTTTCAAACTGCATAATCAGCGCTGAGCAAATGTGCGAAGGTGAGTAAATTTTTAAGGGACGTCGACACACGCAGGCGAATTATGATTAAGAAGCCAGCATTACTTCAATTCGTTTCAATATAAAATGGTTCCACGACGGATTCTATCGCTCTGCTATCCTGTTTGCTGTGCCAGTCTGGTTCTTCGTTTTTTCTTTACAGGTAATTAAACCAGTATATTTCGTTCACGCAGAGTAGTGTTTGTGTACTTAAATCTTGCAAGTATTTTGTGCTTATTTTATGTGTATTTAATTAGTTAAAATATGTCACTCAAGCAACCCCGTTATTGCATTTGTATTCAGACTCATAATCATATAAACCGCACCTCTGCTCCTAACATGAATATATAAAACTCATATACCAGAATGGAGCGATAACCATGCACACGGGCTAACGGTCTATATACTTTCGTAACCATTTTTTATTAACTGATGGAATAAACACTGATTGATTGATTGATTGATTGATTGATTGATTGATTGATTGATTGATTGATTGATTGATTGATTGATTGATTGATTGATTGATTGATTGATTGATTGATTGATTGATTGATTTTTAATACTTCTGCCACGCCACTCGCCTGCTTCATCTTATAGAGCGCTGCTCTTTCGCTCGTTCCTTCGCTGAGCGTCGGCGTGTCGCGCTCTTCGTAACCAAGAGTACGTACACAGCGACAGATGAAAAGCGAACGCGTACACGATGGCGAGAGGGTGAGGAAGAAAGCAGTATGCCGCACGAGACTACGCGTGCGGAGAGGAGCGAATTGAAACTCCTGAACGAGTGAACAAGTGGTGAGCGCCCTGCAATTCGAGCCGCTCACACTGAGAATGGCACCGTATATATACGGTGCCATTCTCAGTGTGAGTGGCTTACAGTGTGAACGGCATACACGGGTTACAAAGGCTATAGCCTTTGTAACCCGTGTATGCGCAACAGGAATTGTGTAATAGTGTCCGGATACTAAGCGATTACTCTGGAACCTTCGATGAGTCGTATATAAAAGCCGACGCGCTTGACCCGTAGGTCCGATGGACTGATTCTCGGGTCAGATCAATAATGATTATTATCTGTACGAAGTTGCAAACGACACCTGAATATGTGCGGAAGCATTTCTTTTTTATTCTTTCAAGCCCGAGCAAGGCACGTTCCATCTGCCCACCAAATTTAGGAAGCGGTGGTCCTACAATGTTTCGTCACGCGTGTATAACTTACCACAGCATAATAATAATAATAATAATAATAATAATAATAATAATAATAATAATAATATCTGGGCTTTAACGTCCCAAAACCACGATATGATTATGAGAGACGCCGTAGTGGAGGGCTCCGGAAATTTCGACCACCTGGGGTTCTTTAACGCGCACCTAAATCTAAGTACACGGGCCTCAAACATTTTCGCCTCCATCGAAAATGCGGCCGCCGCGGCCGGGATTCGATCCCGCGACCTTCGGGTCAGCAGTCGAGCGCCGTAACCACTAGACCACCGTGGCGGGGCAACTTACCACAGCAGGCAAATTCGAAGAAGGACGAGCCGCTCCTTTGTGAATGACCACAGCCGTCGGTGTCGCCGCCAATACTGCCGGCGTAGTGGAAAGCAACGGACTTTGGCCCACAGGCTGCGGAGACGGAACGGCCAGCAACCCGGTAGGCACGTTGCTCTCCAGCCCCTGCTCGACAGTCTTCGGGGAGACCTGGCTATGCGCCATCACAGCACTGATTCCTCCTGCGGGTGACAAAGATATGACGTAATTATAGGAAAAAGAAATTTTTGCACTTTGAATGTAAGTGGCACACACTCCCACAGAAGCAGAGCGCTCTCAGAAAAAGCTTCGCGACGAATCTCCTTTGGAAGTTGTCCGAATGATACTCAAGCGTCCAGTTTTCTTGCGTAGGTTGCGGCCTTTTCTGGAATGTTGTTGTCCCGCGTCATCGGCACAGGCAAGGCGTCATTCATTATTTTCCAGCGTTCTTCAGCGTCTTAAGGCCCGAACACACGTACGCGTTGCAGCGCGTCAACGCGTGACTTTTTGACGCGGCGCCGCGCCCTCTCTTTATGGGGAGAGAGGGCGAGCGGCTACGCCAAGCTGCGCGCCCTCCCTCTCCATAGGAAGAGGACGTGGCGCCGCGTCAAAAAGTCACGCGTTGACGCGCTGCAACGCGTACGTGTGTTCGGGCCTTTAAATGGCCTAACGAACAGTGCATTCTGCGATCACCGAAAGGCATTTTTTTTTCGTATTAAATTTTTCCAAAGTCTGAATTTCCTCGACTTTGCATGCTGTCCCAGCGAAGGATTCCGCCGTCAATAAATATTTCATCAGTGACTTGATAAAAAGTGTTACTTTGCTTTTGTTTTGAATCGCCAGAAGAACGCATTTATGCGGTTCACTCATATACACGTTCTGCAAGCGTAATAGCGCACCTCAGGGCGTTAGACGGTCGGCCTTAAAGCCGGTGTCCCAATGTTCCAATTTCAGTGAAGCGAAGAACACTAGATTCGTTTTACACTTATTTCCCTCTAGCGATTCGTGTTACGTGACAGACGCATCGACACGCAGCTTCCTCGTTGGATAGGAGTAAAATGTTATTGTATTTAAAAATCGTCGCCCCTCTGCGTATACACGTTCATACTCACTCCTACTCACACTTATGAGTACTCCCTCACGTTCATACTCACGGCTACTCAAACTCAACGATAGTCACTCACGTTTCTACTCCAGTGTACTCACACCCTTACTTACTCACTCACGTTCATACTCACGTCCACTCACACTTATGAGTACTCACTCATGCTCACACTCAAGCCTTTCAAATGAGTGTGAGTGAGTGTGAGGGAGTGTGCTCATGAGTGAGTATGCCAAGCTGTGCCTGGAATGAAATCTATATCTTGCAGCCAAACATTCTGCCACAGAGACACGCCGTTTCTTCATACTGCTTCGGAAAAAGGCCCTATGTCGGCGTCGTGTATGGACAATGCCAGTTGCGGTTGTGGTGTTGGCTATCCACTTCCATAAAATGTAATAAGAATGACATACGCAGTCCTAAGACTCAACGACTCAGCAAATTATAGTCAAACTTTGCTCGATCCCGAAGGGACACGCCGACGACCGCTGCTTAGATACGCACATCATCGCACCATCACGTGCACTTCTTCGCAATAAAAGTGACGTCTCTGCTTTAAAGTGGGTGCCAACCCTACGTCGGACCATGGGCTAACATTTACAGGCCAGTGTAGTCGTACTGAACAAGCCCAGAATGTGCTCCCAACTACTCAAATTACACAAAGACGCCAATCCGCCTCGTTACGCTTGGCTCAGAGCAAAAAATACGGTAAAGACTACTTGATCACTGCTTCGCAATAAAGAGATTCCCACAATGCGTGAGATTTCTTTCCTGTCTGGTTGGTGAAAAAATTTTTTGTTGCAAAAGTAATCACATGTAGCATCTGCATTCAAATATATTCGAAGATTATGGTTTTCATTATTCCCGCTTCGTCTGTGTAGTCCCAGTCTTTTTCTTTTCCTCAACTTTGTAGCGCTACCCTTTTCCTATACAGTATGTTCCAACTAGCCCCCACACAAGCTCTTCATTATTCCCATTCACTGCGACGTTCAAAATTTGATATTCGCACACCCCTACGGATTAGGTAACGGCATAGCTCTGTGAAATCACAGAATCCACGTCTTCAGCTTTCGCGAACAGCCTTCAGAGGAGCGCAGCACGGCATTGGCAAAACAACTGCTGAGAAGACCCTGGCTGTTTAGCGCCGCCGTCGCTCAAGCCTTGTCTTCTGGTAAAGAAGAATGGTAAAATGCCGAGATGAGCTTTAGTCAAAGGGCTTTGTTCTGGCTAGGAAATATGTGGTATGAGTTTTCCTTACTGTTCGCGGATCCTTAGCCTTTCTTCTACTGCTACCTTGAAGCAGTTGCTAAAGTGAATTAGCTGTCTCCCAGCGAACATGCTGTGTACGACATGCAAGATGTGTGCGCCTGTGGTATTGGTGTGATAACTGTTGCTAAGAGCAAGCTTGACTGCATCTTTGGTAGCTCTCAGTTTCCCGACTGAACCGTGAAGTCGTCACGACGCTGGGTGAAGCTGGGGACGGCATTCTAGTGTGCTGAAAGTTTGGTGTGACATTACTTTTTTGTTGACTTCAGCTTAGATTAAAAAATTCGGTTGCTCTCGTTCTGACCATTACTGTTTTCTCCCAGTTGCCATTCAGGAAAACTGGGCCAATTTAGGGTATAGTCACAGACAAAGTATTCTGCGATTCTGGAGCGTACTTCGAAAACTGCCTCTTGGACACTAGGCGGCGCAGTGCGCACATCGACGCTACGCTGGACGATTACTAATCTAACGCGCGTCCGATATTTCTCGTTTGGCTGCCTCTTGCAGCGATCCGGCAGCCCCATTGATTAGGCACGCTAACGAGCGAATATAGGACGCGCACGCACTAAGCAGCCTAATCGTATAGAGTAGCCTCTACACGCGCACTGCGACGCCTAGTGTCCCAGAGGGAGCTTTCGAACGTTGCTGCGGCATCTCGCCAAATTGCGTCAGTGACAGTACCCTACTTTATTTTCACTTTTGTGCGTCTCTGCACACTCGAATCATCGCGACCAGCGGCATTTAGCGCAGTGGCCCGTTGTTTTGTATCTTCTGGATGCTTCTGATGAAGCAGGGTACCGAATGCGAGGGTATCGGTCGCACTTACACTAACTGAATTGTTTTTGAGATCTGACTTGTTAAGTCAGACGTCTTGATGTTAAGAGTCATGTAGCTGCTGCGATGGGTTATGTAGAGTACCAATGCAATTCGGTAATGCTCTACTGATATGTTAAAGGTAAACATTCGGCAGAAGTCTGCCTGGTTGGGTAATAGAAACCGGAGAAAAGAGAAACCTCCAACCACGAATTTATTTTAGGATACCCGGCGTTTCGAAGCCTGACCGGCTTCTTCTTCAGGGGTGAGAAGGCCCAAGAAGCGCGGCGCTTAAATACGCCTCCTTGCCGAAACTTGTCGCAAGCATCGGCAGTAGAGGGAGGGCAATGTCCCCGTGGTGCGTTTGATGCTTGGTTGGAGTTTTCCCTTTTCTCCGGTTTCTACTGATAGGTGTTCTTAGGCAACAGAATTACGCATACCAGGGACAAATGTGCAAATAAAACGGGTGCAGCGAGTGCAGAGTGGTTTACTTGAGGTAAAGTACTGGTTTAAAGTCTTACCTCGAATCTTGTTAACCGCAGATGTGGGCAAGATGGAGAACGTTAATTCTTCTTCCCTTAAAATAGCACTCGCCCACTACAGGCCTCGTTTCGCTTGCTTGCTTGCTTGTTTGTTCCTTGTGTTGGCTCTTACCCACTACGGGGTATCGGCCATGAAACCGGCGGTTAATTTTCTTTTTAGCTAAAGAATGAGGAATAAATCAATTGCCGAAAAAATAAACGAAAATTTGAGAATGACTTGTCGATGTGGAATAAGGAGCAGAATAATACAACAATATGAGAAACAATGAACGAATGAAAGGAATTCTAGAGTACCAAATTTTGTTCAGGAATAAGTTAACAAGGAATTCTTGGTGTCTCACCGAGAAATTCGCATAGGGCTGAGCAGACGTTCCTGTTGCTGAAGCCAAGAGAAGCCGCCCCAAGGGAAAGAATATTTTGGTCCATCCACTTATTGTTATCATTGTTATCAAGCTGAAACCGCACAGTTCATCTTCACAGAACGTCTCAAATGTGAGAGCCACAGGGAAAGATTTCTGAAAACTCCTTCTCGAAAACTTGGTATTCAGCTTTCTGTACCGGCATTACACTCCGGCATTACACCGGGTCACTGCAACACGGGCATAAACGTATATTGCGATATTTAATTTCCTAAATGAATCGAAAATACTGTCAATTAATTAATTAATATCTGGGGTTTAACGTCCCAAAACCGCGATATGATTATGAGAGACGCCGTAGTGGAGGGCTCCGGGAATTTCGACCACCTGGGGTTCTTTAACGTGCACCTAAATCTAGGTACACGGGCCTCAAATATTTTCGCCTCCATCGAAAATGCAGCCGCCGCGGCCGGGATTCGATCCCGCGACCTTCGGGTCAGCAGTCGAGCACCATAACCACTAGACCACCGTGGCGGGGCTCGAAAATACTGTCATGCTAATATTACATTTGTATTTGTATTTTTTTACATAGTAATATTAGTATTTCATGGCTATTATTTTTACATATTTTATTTTATTCGCAAGCATTATTCACTAGAAATATAAATATTTTATTAAAATTCTACAGAGAAACCGCAATAAACACTAATATTTTCGTTGGTTTACAAGTTTCATAGCCTTTTGCTTTTCCTTTCTTTTTTTTTTCTTTACTTCTATTTTCTTGCACAACTTCTACGGCCGCGCGAGTCATGGCCGATCGCCCAAAGCGGAGGAAGTGACGGAAGAGTTCCTGCATGCCAAGAAATTCAATGGGAGGTTCTTTCGCTTCTGCGATTACGAGGCTACTATGACCTGAGCGTGGTAAATCCAGACAAACACGAAGACTGCGGGCTATGGTGTTGTTTAGCCTATGTTCATTTGTCTGAAATTTACTTTCTCATGTCTGCTATGTTCGCGTGAAGACCGTCGTGGCGTCAACACGGAGCATCCGGAGAAGCGGCCCGGCGAAACGCGGCCTTCAAAGAAAAGGACTCCACACACACACGTGGGGACTGAGGCTGAGAACGTGCTTGCAGGAATGCTGAGCAGTTTTGTGACGAGTTACATTCCAAGCCTATTGCTGCAGCTTTTCCGAAATAGAATCTGTCTTGAGTCCCACTACAAGAAACCATGATTCATTCTTTAAATAAAATGCGGAGGAGGAGCTGCAATAATACTGCAACGCACGTTTATTGCTTTATTTTTATCTATTCGGGTTTCACCTACCTACAAAAAAGGTTAGCAACGCTCGGCGCACACCAGGTCGCAATGTTTGGGAAGCTTCGCGATTGTTTGAGGTCATTCTGTTATGATTACGAGCAGGACGCGAATAGTCAAGTTCATTCGAGAGCCCAAGCGAGCACCAGCGATAATGCTGTAAGGCTCGATGGCGGGTGTGTAAAAGACGACGCGTTCCACCGATGACCAGGTTAGTCGGCGACCGACGACTGTTCTCGCCGCTATCAAATTGTACAGCGTAAATTCCTTGTACTGTCGCTTTTCATTTGCCTAGCACAAGCTCGCCCAAATAAGAAGTTATACTTTCCAGTCTTTCCGTAGCCTTCGTCATCGTCACGATCACGTGACAATATTGCCACGTGGTCGTGACGTTAAAGAAGGCGGTAGTTAGCGTGTCCAAGCCGAAACTGTTTATTCGATTGGTTTGCATCTGGGCTAGTTGGTGATCATTGTTCGGGCGAACTTGTGCCCAGAGAAATGAAGAGTTAATGTACAAGCGATACACCGTCTACACGGATAGCGGCAAGCATTGTCGTCGGTCGTCGTTAATCTCCGCAGCAGTACAGCGCGATGGTCTTTTATACCTGTGGCGTCGAAGATTCCAGCGTTATCCTTGGTGGCCGGATAGTTCCAGAATAAAATACATTGTTCGCGTGCAGCACACAGTCTTATCAGAAGATTCTAAAATAATCGCGAAGGTTCCTTGACACTTGAGCGCGGTTCCCGCGAGACAGTGGTTATACGTGTAACGGACAGGTTACATAAATATATAAAGAGAAGTGCGTGTGGCATTGCCCGCCTCTGAAAAAAGCGTCCCGATACTTATAACAGTGCATGGAAGGCGAAAAAAATATGTATATACAAAGAAAGAACAATACTAAATCGAAAAGTAGAGTCCTCAGGTTCGATACGTATAAAACGGCTTAAGGTGCACGACATGGACGACTTCAGGTCGTGTGCGACGTCGCTGATAGTTCCTAATCCCCTCCGGGACAACCTCGTATACAAACGGGCCAAGACGTTGGACTACCATGTTGACAGTAACGAAGAAGTTTTAGATGCGAAGCAGCTTTTGCTCGGGGCTGTGTCCGCCGTTGGTGGTGGCGTCCGCGCTCCACTGCGCATGCGCCTACTCTCTCTCCTACTCTCCTCCTTTACGCAGGTGTTCGGTCGCCTTCTCTCCTCTCCTCCCCCGCGCTGCAGCCGCGCCGCAGCCTCTCCTCCCACGTGATGCAGCCGCACCGCAGCGAAATACAGCCTGTAATCCACTCTCTCCTCTCCCTCCCCCATTTCATGTGTATATAAGCGCGTGCGCTCGGTCGGCTTCCGTCATTCTTGCTTCGCTCCCGTTCAGATGAGTTGTAACGTCAACGTCGGCGCCACTCGTTCATTCGGCGCTAACGGAAAGCAACGCACAAACACAACATAGTGATAACACAAAGACTAAATACAAACCTCACACACTAGCGGAAACTTGGTGTGCGCCCCCAGTGCTGCTTCGCATCCCCTCATGGTTCCCCTGAGTGGAAGATGGTGTAATTTCTTTCGCTGGGTCCACGTCGGCGTATCAGTGTCCAGACCCAAACAGGGTCTCCGGGTTGGTATTCTATGTTGCGTCGTCGAAGATTGTAGTGACGGTTGTCGACCCACTTGGTTCTTGATACGCGGGCGGGGCGAGCTGTCGAGCGTCTTTGGCGCGCTGCAAAAATGTAGCAACGTCGAGGTTTTTTTCGTCCACGAAGCCAGGCAGCATAGCGTCGAGCGTCGTTGTCGGGTTCCTTCGGTAGGCCAACTTGTATGGCGTCATCTGCATCGTTTCTTGTAGGGCCGTGTTGTATGCGAAGGTGACATACGAAAGGATGGCATCCCACGTCTTGTGTTCGACGTCGACGTACATGACCGGCACGTCGGCGATCGTCTTACTGAGACGCTCGGTAAGGCCATTGGTATGAGGGTGGTAGGTGGTGTCTTGTGTGGCTGCATCTGAAGACTGCCAGTCAGACGTTAAGGCCGGCCTAACCCTTCTCAACGAGCCGGCCTCGCACACCAGAATCGCTGCGGGCCCCCACAGGGGCACCACGCCGGACTTAACGCTGTGCAGCAACGCCGGGAGAATGACCTGGGAGAGCACCTTAGAGGACCTGGGGAGTGATCACAGGATCCTCAGCATCGCACTATGAGAGCCCTCCGCCACAAATAGGAAACATGAGATCAGGCTACTAGGTTGGGACAAATTCCGCAAAAGCAGAGACGAAAAAGAACAGGGGCCCATCAGAAACAGAAGAATGGAGCAGGTAGCTGCTACGAGATGTAGAAAATGCCACGACCAAGATGGAGTGGGACGACTGGTGGGCTCGACGAGAAGAAGGAAATGACGATGACGGCGGTGGCCACTCACCGCGGATGGACAGCAGACTCGCACACCTTGTAGAAGTAAAAAAATCCGCCCTGAAACGCCTGTACGGGCAAAAACACAACAGATATCTAAGGCGAAAAATCACGGAACTAAACAAGCACATCGACGCTATGAACGGCAACAGCAACACGGGCAAGACGTGGAAGATCCTCAAGCACCTGCTCGACCCGTCGGCCACCAAGACGGCGGCGAAAGCAGAAATTACCAAGATCAGACACAAGTACATACTACAAAGGAAACATCCGTGAGATGGGTGACCAAATCGTCAAGCTGTACCTCGACAGATCCCTAGCAATCGAACTCCGGGACTACTCGGGCTCCCCCAACGAGTATCTTGACATAGACTTCTCCCTGAAAGAAATCAGGGCCGTCCTGCAGACTGTCAAGACCAAGTCAGCTCCAGGTCCCGACAAAGTGACCAACAAGATGCTCCGTAACCTGGACGACCAGGCAACGAGCCGCTTGTCAGACTATATCAGCGAGTACTGGCGGAATGAGGGATACCCGACGAATTAAAGAGTCCCGACGTCATCTTCATCCCTAAGTCGGGTAAACACCCAGAAATCCAGAACATGCGCCCCATCTCCCTCACTACCTGCATCGGTAAAGTGATGGAGCATGCTTGCCTGAATAGAGTTAACGGCTACCTGGAGTCTAAAAAAGTATACCGCAGCAACACGATAGGCTTCAGAAGAGGGCTCCCTGCACAGGATGCCATGATACAACTCAAGGAGCAAGTCATAGACACCACTGGACGAGGCTTGAGGGCAATACTCGGACTAGATCTAAAGAAGGCCTTCAACATGGCATGCGTCCATCCTCGAAAGAATTGCGCAATTACGCCTGGGCGAACGAATGTACAATTACATCAGAAATTTTCTTACGGGAAGAAAAGCCAGGATCAGACTGGACGAGGAAGAGAGCGTCCAGGTGTACATGGGCAGCGCGGGCACACCGCAAGGGTCCGTCGTGTCACCGATGCTCCTCAACGTTCCTCGTCATGATCGGATTATCAGAAAAATTAGAGTGAATTGAAGGTATTAATCACACAGTTTATGCAGAAGACATTATGATTTGAACCACGAAAGACAAGCGAGGGCGAGATGGAGAACAGACTTCAAGAGGCGGTGGAGGCAGTAGAGAATCGTCTAGAGGGCACAGGACTGGAATTCTCGCCGGGGAAACCGGAACTGCTACTATACCGCCCCGAGAGACTGGGCACCGTCCAGAGACGTAGCAGAACTAGACAAAAGGGGAATCAGATTAACCACTAGAAATGGCGCGGACATACCCATGGTTCAGAAGATCAGAGTCTTGGGTCTCTGGATCGAAGCCAGGGGAACACATGCTGAAAT
The DNA here is from genome assembly GCF_013339695.2 of Rhipicephalus sanguineus. NCBI lineage: Eukaryota > Metazoa > Arthropoda > Arachnida > Ixodida > Ixodidae > Rhipicephalus > Rhipicephalus sanguineus. Next base: position 140,186,530 of record NC_051185.1, read on the forward strand.
CGTAATGCGCCTGGAAAAGAAAGTCACGGCGGCTTTTAGGCTAATACAGAGAGTGTCCAACAAAAGAAGGGGCATTAAAGAAACAAACGTTGTACGGCTCGTCCAGGCTTTCGCGATCAGCCACGTCGCGTACGTATAGCGGCATTCGTCCACTGGAACAAAGCCGAGAAAGCCACGATCGACGCGCTCAATAAAAAAGCGTACAGAGCAGTACAGGGGGGTGCTAGCCCCCCACTGAGAAAAGTTAAGGGGGTGGAGCCCACCCACTTTCGACAGTGGTGACTGTCGCCTGCACACTGGGAAACGAACCACTGTGGCGAAGTTTTTCTTCAACGCAGCAATAACGTCATTATATAAAGAAATTTGTCCTACGCGCTTCTACTGTGAAGATTGTCTTCCGCGTCTCACGACCATGCACTGCAGGCTCTCTTCGGTACAGGCCGCCTATGCGACGATTTTTTGCGCCTTGCGCTCCAGCATTTTAAAGGAGGCTACCGCTGGGCAGGGGCACTATAAAGTTAGAACACTTTGTCATGCTTTTATTCTGCTTCACCTGGCCGGAAATTTACATCATCGGCGACGCAAATACGGGCGGGGACCAGTAAACGCTTTATGGACCGATGAAACGCTCTTCCTGTTTCAGGATATTCTTTTTCTTCCATCGAAAGGGAATAGCACCACCGCTGCTCTATATCCAAGCTGCTGTGGGTCGATGAGAGTGCAGAAGTGTTAAAGGGACCGACAACCGCCCAGAACATGAAATGAGATGACTGCACTGATGGAAAGATTGTCCGTCGCATTGACTCAAATCAACCCTGTTTATCTCGTGAGAGGTGGATTTATATTTTTATTTTTTCATTGAAAGCCGCGAAAAATGACCTTTGGCGCCTCTGGCGGCAAAATCATAAACGGTGCGATGAAGCCGGTCACGTGACCATTGATTGGTGTACGCGGTCGATGACTTTTCTGTTAGTACTAAAATATTGTTCATTTCTTTTTATTAAAAAAGATATTACTCCATAAAAATGTACATATAGGCCTGCGTTAGTTGTATGCAACAAAGTGGCGCTGCCTTCGCTTGGCGTAGGCAGCCTTGACACAGGCGCAGGCAACCTTGGGCGCATACGCACACAACGCTGTACAAATATTGAGAAGGTGTATAAAGCCACATAATCGCTTTGTAACAGCTTGCTATTTTCAAAAATGGTTGGAAAGCTCAAAATAAAGGTGATTAAGCATAGTTACAGTAACTCCTGCGAAAGTAGAACAACGACAGCTTTCACAAGGGCTAGCGGCATCGCTATCAATTCTCAGCGTTGCTGGAGCAAGCCTTCATGCGTGTTTGGTGCCTTTCAGATCGAAAAATACTGCTTATAAAACAACTACGTGCTTTTCGGATAAACCACTGCAGCTACAAACGCTACGAAGGGTAAGCTTCCTGTCGCGCCGTGAAAAACTGGGTCGAGAAAAATCAGTTGTCGGTCCCTTTAAGTGTTTTACATATATGAGCCGAACTGGGAGAGCTAAAAAAGGTTTCCGCTTTAGTCTCCAAACAACCTGCTTTGCCTTGCTTATCATATGGTAGCTTTCAGCGATCGCGGCAGCTTGCAAAAATGCGACGAATAAGGCAGTGGACTCAAGCACATGGGGAAGCCCCAGCTTTCAAGCTTGCCCCGCAACTTGTTCTACCGGACCAGGAAGGTCGTCAAGGTCCACGGCTTTCTGGACTAAGAAGCCTGAATTGAGAGCCGGGCTAACTGGTCTTGATTATTCTGGAATTTACTTTTACAGCGCAAAATACAACGCGGATGGCAAAGAAGCACACACTACCGCCGCTGTTTATTTCTCCCTCTTCCCCTCTCTCAGCAAAGCTGCGTTCGCAGAATTGTATACGCGCAGAAAGAGCTCAACATCGTTATACTACAACTAAAAATATTTATTATACTCAAATGAATTCATCTCGCCCGGTGCTATAATTAGCCTCTGCCTGTGTGTGCGGCGGGCAGCCTTCCTGAATTGCGTTCAGATTGAGACACTTTCCGGCTATTCCTACAAAGTTTACATATAGTTCAGCATAATAATGCGATGTTTAATGTTCATACGTCATTGTAACGCCGCGAGATTTCACAGATTTGTGACGTCCCGTAACAAGCAGGCAATTTTATGGCAGACCGGAAAATTTTCGACGAATGGCCAAGAACCAATGGTCAAAGATAGGCTGCATTGAATGGTGTGTTCTCTTATTTTTTTACGCATATCGTGCATAAGTGGTCACTGCGCGACTGATAATTTTCGCGTTATTTGTTGCATCGCGTTACGAGCGGGTGTTGTGTGCATGAGCCAGAAAATTTCGACCAATCATAAACAGCTAACGACCAATGCGGAAGGAAACAATGCAAGGCAGGTTAACGCTATAATCGCCCACATTTTTTCAAACAAGATTCCCACTTACACTGTTAGCATATGCGCATTTACTTGGAGGGCCGGAAGGTCCTCCAAGCAACGTTGCCAATGCGAATACGTTGATGATAAAGAATGTAATTCGCCTATAATACCCCATTTAAATTCTTACATTTTAAGGGAAACTTGTGGTTGGCATGTTAAAAACAATGGCAATATAGTAATATGAAAAAAATAATCATAACGTACTAGAAAAACTATTTCGACTAAGAGCAAACAAGGCAAAGTATACGCAAACCTGAATAAGTGCAAGAAAAGGCAGTATTATCCCCTTCAGTCAAGAATTGTGAGGCATTGTCTGCAAATTCGTCAAATTCGCATGGCATGATTCCAAGGCACTCAGTATTACATTCCAAGAAAGAAAACGAAGGAATGTGTTGTTTTGTGTGAGTTTCTGTAATTAATGTTAATTAGCGTGTAACTAAATATCTAATTAATCTGCAATCGACAGCTTCAGTCCTTGCATAAAAAAACGCCAGGCCTGCGCTGAAACCGCAGCACAGTCACAGCGAAAGCTGGAAGAGCGGCGTTTCTAGAGCCCGTTAAGCTCTCCTGGGCTACAATACAAGTACATTAGAAAGGTACCCACTACGCCATTAATCACAATTTTTGTGAAGTTGGGAAGCACCTACTAAGCCATTATTCGTCATTCTGCGGAGAAGCGAGGCACCAGCTACACGTCTCTAAGGCATTATGTGCACTTCGTTGACGCGACGACTGATGACGATGAAGAATTATGTGTCAGCCCTTTGTAATGGGTTGGAATCTTTAAACGGCCCACCAGTTATGTAATTTGCATTGGGTGACGCCCGGTCGCTATTTCCCTCTCCCGTCATGCTGTATAACATACGTTGACGTGGGAGAGAGACGGAGGGGGGGCGAAGAACTTTACCTGAGACCCCGAGGAAATGGATCATGCGCTTATGGGCTTCCTTGGCAACCAATACAAGTGCACTTGCGAGGAACCCACTACGCTATAAACTACGCTACGCTATCTCCTATCTATCACGCTATCATTGTAATTTTTGTGAAGTAGGGCAGCAGGCATCGTGCCATTTTTCGTCATTCTACGGAGAGCGTTGGTACCTGCTAAACGCATGTAAGGCATTATGCGCACTTTGTTGATGCTGTGCCTGATGACGATCAAGAATTATGGCAGAGCCCTTTGTAATGGGTTGGAAGCAGTCAACAACCTACTCGTTGCGCAATTCGCATTGTGTGACGCCTGGTTACAGAATTCGCGTTGTGCGACGCTTGGTGCTTATTTTACTCTTCTACCACGCTATATTGCATATGCTAATGTGGTTCCTTCCCGACATGAAGCCTGTATAGGACCTTTTTACAAAGCAGCTTCAAGCACCGGCATGTCTCATGAGCCATGCCGGTGCAGAGGTTGAATACTGGGCTCCCACGCAGAGGGCCCAGGTTCGAACCTCGTTCCAATTTCGTTTTTTTTTTCTTATTTCGAGTGATACTGGTTACGGACACCGGCGGTGGCGGCGGCGGCAGCGGCGGCGGCGGCGGCGGCGGCGGACAACTACGGCGCCAAAAACGGCCGGTGAAATGATCTCGTAACAGCTTTCGCTGTAAAAGAATCAACTGTTAGGCCCGAAATGCATGCACAGTTTGTTTATTGGTTGTATTCGGTTCGAGCGAAGAAGAAAAAATACCCTTGGCGTTGGTCCCGGAACGCGGCACGTCGAACGGTAGTCGAACATGGTAGTGTCTCCAGCAAAGCGATCCTCTACAGCAATACGCAGCACAATGAAGTTAAATGACCGCTAGTTGTCCGCTCAGGAAGACTGCACGAATGTGCACACTGAGTTTCAGGCCATTTGAAGAAATACGCGGTGCGTGACGCGCCTGATGATGATGATGATGATAATAATGATGATGATGACCTCTTACTAGTGGCGCTTACCCACAAAGGGGGATTGACCAGGAACCGGGCGGCAGGATCTTTGTGGTAAATACTTATTAGGCTAAAGATAAACGTTGTACTTTTAGACTAAAAGAGAAAAAAAAACGTAGCTAATACTTGAAAATTCTGCAGAGCACACAGTCAGACTATCAGGTGTGATGCTTGACGGATGTAACAACGGTTGGAATTAGTAATGAAAATAAGGCAATATAAACTAGCATGGTAATCTTTTTGTTTCCTGTATGTAATCGAACACTGCAGAGTGGACCTCCCTGTGGCTATATAACCTAATGTAATGCCACCAAATGATAAAACTTGCGGAACATTGATTTGTAATCCTAACTTCTGAAGGGGAGCGACGAGGCATCTTTTTCTCTGATTAGAATACCGGTGACAGAATAAAAAGAAATGCTCTATTGTCTCTATTTCACCGCAAAACTGACATAACGGAGACGCGCTGAGTCCAGCTTTGTGTAAGTAATAATTCAACTTCGGAATTCTGCAGCGTAGTCTGGTGAAAGTAACTTCTACTTGCCGTGATACACACCACTGCTTATTCCAGCAAAATCTTAGATGTGCGAAGTCGCTGAATTGATCCCATGAAAATTTGCGTATTTCATTAAGCAATAGTAACAACTTGATGTGGGCTAGTTGGTTCATAATTAGAACAAATAAAGTAACAGCGCGAATGAAACAAGGACGACAAAGGAACGAAGACCACGGGACAAGCGCTGTCCTGCAGCGCTTGTCCCGTGGTCTTCGTTCCTCTGTCGTCCTTGTTTCATTCGCGCTGTTACTTTATTTGTTCTAATTTCATTAAGCAGACACGCATTTCGAAATCTTATTGCTGTCGCGTAAGCAGTATCGGGTATAATCGGTGTAATGGGTCCCCTTAAACATATTGTGGCTACTGTGTCCGCCATCTCATTTAAATATATTCCGCAGTGGCCTGGTACCCATAACAGCTGAATTTTTCGCAAGTTTGCCGGTACTAAATGATGAAACATATTAATGTGACGCACCTCCGTAGTTGAGGTACACAATTGTGTACACCGTGACTGAAGGGGTTATTAATGAAAAGAAAAGGTGCGCTCATTGCTACCTACATTATAAACGCATTTATTATCGAGCAGCTTTTAGACATTAACGAAATGTCATTGAATAATACAAATCTAATAATGGGAAAGCCGCCATGGACATAACTGTATTCATGCATAAAGAATTGTGTGGTTAATGTATAAAAAGTGTTGCTTGTATTACTATTACACGCATAACGCGCATAGAATATGTATGGTTGTCCCAGTGTATGCTACTGACTGTACTTCTTCTATATTGTTATTAAACATAGCTAAGCAAATTTTCATTGTATATCAAAAATCACATCATGAAGAAGTGATCTCTCTCTCTCTCTCCGTATATATATATATATATATATATATATATATATATATATATATATATATATATATATATATATATATATATATATATATATATATATATATATATATATATATACGGCCGATGGAGTGGGGGATGCATGCTTGCCCCCCCTCCCCCCACTCGCGAACAAGTCGGTACGCCACTGCCCCGCGCCCACCCTGGGAGGAGGGACGACTGCGGTGGAGGCGAGACGGAGGAGGCGACAATGACGAAGTAGTGATACAAGACGACAGAGACAGACTCGTCCCGTACCACGACACACTGACACTATAAGCAGCAACGAGAAGAATACCCACCGACGCACAAACAACTAGACAGATCTCGAGAAACAGATTGGAGAAGATTGCAAACCAGAACCTTCCTAAATCCAGTACACTTCAACATAGTAAATTCCAGATAATACCCAGAAGTGAGCTGTATGCTGTGCAAGCACGAACACGCATCTATGGCACATATCTTATGGAAATGCACACAGATCAGGACAACGTAGAGAGAGGACAACATAGGACAGGACCTTCTCAAAGAGCGATGGCTAAGCACTCTGAAACGTTGATCTGACTAGCTGAGATCTACACGAACAGCTGTGGGCAATCCAGCGGGCTCGGGCAGCGGTGGAAAGGCTATGCCTCACCGAACATAATGTCGGGGTGGCCTGAGCCCGGGTGGGTAACCTTGCAGGTGTTTTTTTTTTTTCTTTTCCTCAATAAAGATTTTTCCGTCCCTCCGTAGAATAGCCGCACCACTGTTTCAAAACTCCCGCCGATGAGTCAAGCGGCATCTTTCGACGTTTCATGTAACCCACAAATAGCGCACAACGTTTCTACAATTTGCGGTTTTCTTAAATAAAATACGCATCGCCTGTGAAGCAAGAACAAGTAGTAAACGTAATGTTAGCCTTTGATTACCAGCACTACCTTTTGTTACTAAACAAGAAAAAAAATGAAGATGACGAAAGACGAATGGTGCGCGTAGAAATCATCATGGCGGCTCCGCCGCCTCGCGTTTTGCGACGCAAACAAGAAAAAACGAGGCGTATTCTGCGGCCGCACCGAGCCGGTCGGGTGTCGGCGTACTACACCTCAAGGATACGTATCCCGTGCCACATTACGACGACACTTCGAGAAGGTCTGCGACGCGACGGAGATCGACGTTTCACGCTCGTCACGCCACTGAGCCAGCGAGTGTAGCGAGTGTGGTGCCTACTACTTGCGGCGCCTAGAAGCACGTGGCATCGACTGCGCTCTACTGTGGGTCCTTGGCTCGCGTTGTGTGTGAACGTGCGTTTTTTCGTCGTCCTCGCCTCGCAAAACAGCCGGGCATTCCATTTACCACCGGGCCGGGTGAGTATCTACTCCGTAGTTCGCGTAGAAAGCTGCACTCGTGGGCGAAGCCGAGTCGCTCGCTTGCAGACGGTCCTCTGCATGTTCGGACGGTGCCAGCAGAAGACCTCGCTACTTTGAGCGCGCCGACAATGCGCTAGGGTTAACTCCTGCCGCCGTCCGGCGAACTTGTTTATTGCCGTTGTTTCGCCGTGACACTACCGCCTGCTGCGACCCATTTGATAACGCGTTCGCACCTCGCGCGTCTAGCCAAACCGTACAACTCCTAATCCAACTGTTAAACCAAACAACTTCCATCCAAGTTACAGCCGTCAGCTGATTCGTTCCCCGCGCTCATTCATTCCGGTAAGAACTCGATCCTGCTTCAAAAGTACGGTTTCTTCAGCTTGAATCGCCCTTGACATGTATCTCGCATCGCCACTCGACCTTTTTTGAACCAAATGCAGATTGCGGCTAGTGTAGTGGCGTACAGTAAACAAGATTGCGATAAACGGAATCCTCATGTGTAAGTTCTCCCGTCTAGCAACCTGTGGGCCTGCCCAATGTGTTCGCGTTTTCCTTGGTTTTCAAACTCCGTAAATTTTAACCTTTACTCGAGTAATTTCATCCTCAAGCCCTTGACAGACGCCGGAAACTTTCCATTAGACCAATACGGCGTCCGTACAGTTCGTCTTACGGCAGTTATAAAGCGCCGTGCGCGGGACGTTTTAATTACGTACGCGGGCTCGATTTCCGGTGCATTTCGATTTGAGGGAAATGCAAAAGCACCCGTTTTGATAACGAATACACGTTACAGAATCCCAGGTGGTCAGAATCAATCGTGCCTTGTAATCATATCTTCGTTTCGGCGCGTAAAACGACCCAGAATTTTTTTTTTTTTTTTGGTGTTGTTTATCTCGTCGCAAGGGCGATTCAGTGTACAGTAAGTGACGGAGCAGTTCCTTTTCGCTGACTTGGTCGTGGCAACCAGATGGAATCGCGATTTTATGAATGGACGGCATATAAGGCACCTGTTCGGCCTCTAAATTGGCCTGTTTGAAGGTCAGGCGACTTTCAATAACAGCAATTTGTTTGTTCTACAGTATGCGACTCTTACAATGGTGCACAGACCATAGGTCGCAGTTAGCGGCGTCACGTTAGCGCCACTTACTAGGCTAACCGGGAATGCTAATACATATGCAGTTTCAGCAACTATTACTAAGGTAATTTGCATTTTGTTGTAACCACTTTCAGAAGGCACATTGGGCAATGATTGTCAGGCACTCTTAAGAAGCTACACAAATCGCTGTGACTCCATCGGTGTGTGACCTTGACGTGTTCAACCTCATTTAAAACAATAACACAGATTTTCATTAAGGTTATGTCTAACAAAGAAAAGTGAGCCCTTAGATTCTCTTTCTTTCGTTCAAATAGCACAGATTAACTTATATAAGTGCCCTCTGAAGGAATGCAATAGAGAATACCAGCTACAGACAGCTCTGGGCATGCAAAGGCACGTCAGCAGTTGCTTTGCCCAAGTAATAATAATAATTGTTAGGGTTTCACGTCCTAAAACCATGACATGATTATGAGGGGCGCTGTGGTGGAGGACTCTGCAAAGTTTTGACCTACTGGGCTTCTTTAATGTGCACCTAAATCTCATTACACCACCCCCAGCATTTTGCCTCCATTGAAACGCAGCTGCCACGGCCTGGCTTTGGTACGGCAACCTTCGGGTCAGTGGCTGAGTGCCATAACCACTAGACCACTACGGCAGGTGTTGTGCTCAAATGGCTGGCTTTTAAACTGTGCGGAGTTAGAACACAGTCAAGTAGTTCTAAATCAGCCTGCCAGGACAGATACATAGATAGGGTCAGAAATGCTACCACTCCAAGTTGACTCATTAAACAATGAGAATATCTGTGATTTGTGCGACAGGAGTGCCAGTCTTAAGCATTCGTTAATTAAATTGATACCCTTGAAAATTCGAGAGCGCATGAAATTCCTTTTCTCTTTTACAGTGTTAGAGTACAATGGGTCTAATATTCCTTATTTGCAAGTGGCATTTGCACTCAGCGCATGAATCTCTTCTTCTGAACAACTGCCAGCATGTTTTACAAATTTAAGGCAGTAAAGAAAGGCTGCTGGTAGCTTTAGGAGTTGATGGACGTTGGTGAATTGGCTAGAAAACTGGCACAATGGTCAGCTGTCCCTTTTCTCACCATCCTTACCCATGCCAGCATCTACTGTCACAAATTAAAATGAGAGCTTTTTAATTAGCATGAAATGGCCAGTGACCACTGCTTCATTCAATGCAGAAGTTACTAGTGCGACACCACACATTTCATGTTGGCCATATTCCTACAATTTGGATGTTTCTGGCATGGAGGTGTGTCTTGCTAGGACTTCTCTTGTTTTACGATGCAACGTTCCTTTTCTTTTTTTAAGTGGTCAAGTTTGCACGAGTGGTCTGAAAAGGGTAGCGCTTGTGAACATGAACAGAAGGCACACAGACAGAAACATCCGTGTGCCTTCCTGTAGTCCTTGTTCACAAGCGCTACCCTTTTCAGTATGCGTTTCCAACTCGCTCAGGAACTTGCACGAGTAGGTTGCTCTAAAGAAAATGCAGGACCTCTTTGTGAGTGGTTGCAAAAACTTCATGGCAGCATTCACGATAGTCTCATTTGTGCATCTTTTCGAGCTCATCAAATTGCCTCTCACGGCTAAAGAACTGTTTCATAAAGGTAGTTTGCGAATGTGGAATCCTAGCATTCGGTGAAGAGATGTGGCTAAACAACGCCGCCGCTGGATCCGATGTATCGGCAAACTCTAGCAACATTTCTCATCTTACAGCGTTTCATAAAAGTTAAGCCTCCGTCCTCCAAAGACTACCCACGTATTGGCATTACACGAGCACGATATGCAGATTTTGAGTACAAACCAAATAGTCCTTCCTATTTGATTCGTATTCGATTCCGATGTTCACTTTCTAAATATGGTCAAATATATACTTTTAATATATGCAGTATGAGGGATAACAATCCTTACTTAACTGTACCAAATTGGTTGGCCTGAAAACCCATGGTTATTGCTCAGGGGCACCAGTTATTCAGTTGACACTTGGAACTGAGAACTGTTTTTAAGTTTCTGACAGTCATTAGACATCGATGCCCCACCCTTTTAGCGTGCAAATCTGTTCTGTCGTTGTCAGCTTGGCCATTTTTCATTTGGCCAGTCACCCTTTGTTTACATGTGTTGAAGGACATGTGCTATGTGTTTATTCTTCTAAGTGCCTTCAAAGAACACTACATATCAAGATTTTGTGGCAAGAGGCTTCTTTCTGTTGCATGACTGTGATTATCAGGTGTGTAGTGCAATCACCATTCTGTGTTCCAATTGACAAGCTCCTCAGTTGATTAGACATCCATCCACTCGTGAACCACGTCGAATTTGTAGAATAATGTGAATATGACTGCCTTATCAAAGGGACTGTGCAATTTTATATTAATGAAGTATTTGCAGGTAATTTTTCTCAAATGCTTGGATTCATTTCAATTTAGAAAGATTTAGTATTTGTACACCGCTCCTTGAATTTATCCCTCTGTTATGCCTCGCACATGGAAGTGACAGACACAATGGGTACTGACAGTCATTGATAAGCTGATTAGGCACTAGGCAAAGCCATGTGTAGATCAGGAACATATGTTATTAACACCATCAAAACACAGCCATCTGATATGCATGAGGGTTCACGGACAAAGCGCAGCTTGCATGCGAGATATTTCAGTACTGTGACAGTCAAGTGCATTCCATTGACATGTCTGGAAAACTTCGTTTCACAAGGGTGTCACGCTTTCAATAGGTACACAAAAGCAGGTAACTACCCCTTTATCCACTTATGTGGTACTCAGTATCTTAAGGTGATTTGTTTCTTGAGCTTCGTGCCTTGTGCATCACAACCTCTAATATTTCGAAAGTTTAAAATATGTAATTATTCTAAGGGGTGATTTACAGTCACACTGATGTGCAAGAGATGTCCTAAGCATAACTCTTTGAGGTAATTCATGCCTTAATTGTTAAATACACAATCTTATTAAGTTAAACTACTTTAATGCTTGAAGGATTGTATTTTTAAATTGCATTTAAAAGTAAGAAAAAACTGGTATGCTGCACAGCCTAGTGGATGAAGAGCCTTGATTCTCAACTATGGAGTCATTAACTATGGAGTCTGTGCCACTTATGAGCTAAAAGAAGTTGACGCTGAGAAACGGCACGGCCTTTGCGCCAACTAGTGGAACATGTCGAGCTGCAGCGCATGTGTGCGGAGCACATAAACACAGACCGCTGTTCCGCTCACCTCCCACTGTTTGCAGCATATGTTTTGTGTATTACGTCATAGTCATCGTAGATAGAAAAATTCTGGTTGTAAGTGTTTCTCGGCACTTTCCAAGTTACGATTCCGTGATTAGACACTCTGACTGGTAAGCTTTTTTTTGCACTGAAGAAAACAGGCACCATAAAAATTGGTTGTTGGTCATCCCGTTAATGGAGTGTGGTAGCCCCACTGCCATAAGCCCGAAGAGAATATGAGGCACGCATGCAGCAGGGAGCATTGTTTGCATTTTGTCTCAAAGCCTTTACCTTTCCATCTCCACAGAGTATACAACTCTCTAACAGCATTGTGCTATTTTCTTGCCTAGCAAAATCCCTGTCGATGGTTTCTGCACATTTTTTTTCTCGTCACCTAGAGACGAAGCTTGGCCTTACTATTTTCCATTGGTAATCAACTTTTGTCACCCTGGTTATTGCCATTAGAGCTTTGAAACAATACATTACAAGTCTCATACTCATGCCACATGGGCACAGAAAATGGCATTTGCCTTAAGGCCATTCATTACCTAAGGCCTTTGCCAGAACTCGATCGACTGGGAAATGCACCCTCTCGATGCCAAAACTTGTCCAGTACAGTATGCATGAAACATTTCAAATAGCATCTATCGCATAAGAAATATTTTATGCAGAAATTTTAAGAAACCTGTTTTTGCTCCCTAGTTGAACTGTAGCGAAATTCGCCTCAGGATTGCAACGGCTTTGACATGGCAGGCGCCCTTTTGTTTCTAGGCGTAGCAATTTTTTTTCGTATTTGGGAATTACCCTTCCACGATACCAAAAACACCACGCTTACTGCGAAAAGACGTTTGCATTGCCATAAAGTGCACAAAAGAAAATGCGGGTGGTGACACCACCTTGAAGTTCTCGCACCAGTCGCCATAGATATTGGCAGTGTCCACTAGGGCCTGCGTAGTTCCTAATCGGTAAAGATGTACACTGTCTTCTGAGTAGCCTGAGACTTAACATACCAAGTTTCAGGAAATTTCGTTGAGCCGGTTTAGCCAAAATATGAAAAAAACATTTTGGAATCAGTGACCTCATTGTTGGAGAATTCGGCCAGAAGTTTGAAACTTTTGACATGACTTTCTCATTCATTAGTAATCATATGGTGGTGTAATTAAAGACATTAGAGCTTTCAGAGTCTAATTTACCCGTCTAAACTGACTTATTGTTTCACTTTAGTGTGTCTCTAGGGCTTTAAGGGGTACTGACACAAAAAGTTTCATTTTTTTTGCATCAAATGAAAGGCCAACCCTTCAAGATCTTGAAAAATGTACTGGTAAGCGTGAGTGCATCCTGAAACAGTAATTAGCGTATGTTTTTAAATGCTAGTTTTGGTTCCTGCTGTACCCTGATGTTACAACACAGCATGAGCTTGTTGTCAACACACTTGCGCAAGATATTGTGATGTTTCCACGGCCACTCCACTCTGTGGCTCTTGTGTTGATGCACAAGCTGCCATTTTGAATGTTTTGGTACCTGATGGCGTCGCAACTAGCCATACTGGTGCATCAAGTCACCAGAATTGACTCAGGGCCATCTCCGTATACAGGAGATCTGAATGGCAGAGTAAACTCGCCTTTCGAAAATTGGTGCGAGTTCCCTTTTAACTACTGCTCGTTATTTCTTGTGGCCGTTTGGCACGGATATCAGTTAAATGTGTTTCTTTTGTTATGCCTTGTTTCACGTGTGCTTTTTGCCTTTGCTTGCAGCAGAGAGCTGTTTCTCGGTCTGACTGTGTTTTGCTGTCTTACAGTGTCCAGTGGCTTGGGTTTCCCACCCTAGCCATGGAGCCGGCGGCAGCCGCGGCCGCAGCAGCTCCGGCTGCTTCTGCTGCCAGCGGTGGAGGCAGCGGCGGAGCGGCCTCGACCGATTCCATTCGCACTCTGGACTCTGTGTCCGAGCTCTTCCGGCTGCTGGAGCAGTGGGAGTCCCAGAATGGCACCGGGGCCGACCCCATTCCTGTACTTACAAGGTAAGCACTGTCTTAAACACAGCTAATGAAGCCAATAGACAGTTAAGCTAAGGAAAGCATAGGAGGCATTAACTAGTGTAATTATTTTGACATAGCTTGAAAGAAATTAACGTGGACAAAAAATCAGCAGTTTTGTTGGTCGGATCTGAACCCGCAACCTTCGAATTCGAAGATTCAAAGGCTGTGGGTTCTTTTCAAAGCATCCCCATTTTGTTACTGTCTGGCTATGTTTCTCCCTGCTATTTGCCCAAAATAGATTTGTTAACGAGAATACAGGATTTATTTTGTTTATTGCAAGCATTCTTGTAAGCAAGCCTCAGTAAAAACAGAGCAGTAAATCGGTTTTAAAACTCATTGTTTGTCATTTTTGAATTCTCTGTGTTTCTTTGGAAAAATGAGAATAGTGGCCTGAGCAAAACACGTAATGCACTGCCTTCCCAGAAAAGCCATCACAGATGTTCTGTTTTTTCTCTGCAGCATCGCGGAGCTCGTCGAAAAGGAGACTGAGGCGTACCTCAAGATGGACCCAGACCCTTTCGACGATCGACATCCAAGTAAGTGGGCAGCCAGCAATTTACACATCAAGTCCTCCTCATCATGGAATGTGTTGTCACCCATGAGCATCGGCATGCACACTTTTATTTTATTTACATATGCTTGCCATCTTGCATAACAAGTATTGCGGGAATGCAGGGGCGTAGCCAGAAATTTTTTTCGGGGGGGGTTCAACCATACTTTATGTATGTTCGTGCGTGCGTTTGTATGTGTGCGTGCCTATATACGCAAGCAAAACTGAAAAATTTCGGGGGGGGGTTTGAACCCCCCCAACCCCCCCCTTGGCTACGCCCCTGCGGGAATGAGTACATGCATATTTCCACTCACTTGAATACATAATATAAGAAAAAGAAAGAACAAAAACGAACAGCAAAGGTAAAACAATGTCAGGGTGGCATAGTTGATTAATGAACATAATTAGGGAACTGCTCTAAATTCGTCATTTCTTTACTCTCACAAGAATCCCTCAAGGCCATTTTAAATCCCAATAGTACATGGAAATAAAGGCGAACCCAAACCAATCAATCGATTTCAATAAAACATGTTATTGGTCTAGTTGGTCGACTAGCCCAACAAGAGGTACTATCGGCATCAAATGAAACGTGAACAGCGGCAAGCATTCGCATTGGTATAGGGCAGGCTGTCCAGTCATTGCCATCGACAGGTGCGCGCATCTTGTTCGGCAGCACTGCACATATGCATGTCTGTCGATGGTGATTAGATGGCACCCACTACACCATTCTGAATACTTGCCGCTGTTCACGTTTCATTTGATGCCGATAGCACAGGGTGACAGACGTATCTCTGATATGCCTTCACCCTGTACATCTTGCTTTGACCTCCTTGCATTATGTCGCTACCTTTTGCACAATTAGTCGATGAATTCAAAGGAGCAACGTTACGACGATGACTCCTTCGGGCGGGCCAAGAAGGGCTATCAAATGCTATAGGTACGTCAATGCGATGGTTTTCCCATGAGCAATTTTATTCAGTAGAGCAACATAGTCAGAAGTTACGTCTATGTACGAAAGGTTTTAACACGATAGCATTAAGGAGCTTGTTTCGCAGAAATTCCGGTGTTGGCATCGTTGTCCATGACCGAAAAATCAAGGTAGATGCAAATAAAACAAATAATAAAAATCTTCGGTTCGAGTGAGAATCGAACCCAGGCCCTCTGTGTGGCAAGCAAGTGTTCTACCACCGAAATTGAAACTGCTTGAAATTGCTTCAGAAACATTATATGAATGTCATGTAGTGGGAAGAGTCTCCTTAACACATGTAATATTGCGTGGCAGAAGTGTAGAATCGCGCCAGGCACCAAAACATCTGAACTGCGCAACGAGTGGGTGTTTTAAAGGCTGACCGATTGCAAAGCGCTCAGACATATTTACCTTCAGCAGCAAAAGCATCAACAATGTGAGCAGCTGCATAGGTTTGCGTCTTGCCTTATAGACACATAGTGGACCCTTCGCTGATTCGCAAAAGAAAGAATTATCACATAGTGGGCACTGCGCAACTGTACTTGCAGTAGGCATTCTAGGATAGTTTGAAACAGCCAATGTTACGCGCAGACACGTTCGTTTCCTTGTCACACGGTTGAGGCACACCCAAGAACCGAAGCTAGGTTAGCACTTGAGAAGTTGATGCGCATGGGGCCTGATTACACTACGGCGTTCCACTCTTGAAGGCGAAGCTTGAAGTTTTTAGCAGCAGCACTGGAGGAGGGACTGGGAACTGCAACAGGCAACGTGTTTGTCAACACGTCGCCACACTGAATGTGTAAAGTTTCTGCATTCTCTTAATTAACTTGTCATGCTTTAATTGTTTAGACAAATATGTTAAGTTCACTGATTGTTCCTCTACTCGTAGCTCTCACAAATGATATCTTTTTAACATTTCAAACAAGAACTGATATATTCAAATACAGTTTCTTTTCCCTCAACAATTGTACACTGGAATGCTTTACCAGGAGGTGTTCGTGAATTGCCATGTAGTGACTTTTTGTCGGCACTTGATGTGTGATATTTGATCACTGTTACTGCAATAGCCCCAGTGGGGCTGCAGTATGTAAAAATAAATAAGTGAATGAATAAACAGGATTGATGGCCACGAAAGCTACAAGGATATGCTTCTGATTTAGGCGTGATTCAACAAGGAAATATAGAACTTCTTCTTTTTTTTTGTTTCTTTATTTCTTCTCTTTAATTTATTGAATTAACCAATCAAGACCTTACTCGAGGCATCAAGCCTTGAATCATATATGACGCACATAACGTCAAATGCACAGATGGGCAAATAGGAGACTTCAGGTTCGAGGTGAATTCAAAGTGATTAATGATCTGGTCCAATAATTACGAATGGAATAGTTGGAATAGTATATATATATAATATTACTCATTCCTGCACATTATAATTTCGCTTAACAAGCTCTGAAGTTGCCTTCAGCCATAATAACAATAACCTTATCGTTCTGTTGGACGTTTCATGTAGTCAATCCTCGATGTAATGAATTTGGATATAACTAGGCATGTGCGAATATTCGAGCACTTCGAATATTCAAACGAATATTACAGTATTCAAATTCACTTCAACAGGAATATAGTTTATTCCAAATTTCAAAGTATTCAAAATGAATGAAAAGGCGTATATTAGACTGCATGTAACCCCTGTAAAGGCGGTTTCACTGCGGTGGAGGGGTGCTGTACTCTGAATACACCTATCCAGGGGAAATCAGCACTGCCGCAAAGCCCCACTTCAAGGTTAAATGAACAAACACCCACTGATCATCAAGGTTAAATGAACATATTACCCTCACATTGATTTGTCATTTTTTAAGTTTAAAAGCTTTTTATACCGGCCTATATGGGGTAAGTGTAGTAATTTTTAATATCACTTGCATCCTACTAAAATTCAAGTTCTGCTGCTACTTAAAGTTGCTTCCACTTCACTTCAAACCAAAGAGAATGACATTTGCACGTGCCTGGTTCCAATTTAAAAAGATATTATGCAGGTTAGTTGGGTCATGACAAATATGCTCATTTTTCTTTTAATATTTGATAAGTACTGTTCGAATTTGATTCGAAATTATTAGACCAAATCACTATTCGGTTCGAATTCACTTCGAACCTAAAATTTACTATATTTGCACATGCATAGATATAACATTATTATTCATTGTAACAAAGCAAATTAATAGCACTGTTGCCTTTAATAAAGTGTTTGCATGTAACAAAGCTATGTTTGTGTGAGATGCGACTTTATTGAAATGAGCTTTGAGTGTTTATGACTTGTTAAGTGGTCACCGTTGCTGCTTTGTCACTTACAGGCCGCGCCCACCCTGACTGCACCCTAGGCCACCTACTCAAGGCACTCTTCAAGAATGATGAATTCATGAACAGGGTAAGCATACTCCTCATGATTGTGGAGGCATTGGAATGTGCCTATAAAGGCATGAATGAGCAATTTTAAAGCTTTAATGTGTAAAAGTTTCAGTGGCACCTTATAGACCTTTCCAGCGGCAACCTCAAACCAGCGAGCCGCAAGCCGATTTTCGCCGCCTGGTGACGAGAGTAGCAGGCTTCTGGGCAACGCCCCCTTCGTCTGGGCTGTTGCTGGAGAGAGTTCACCATTCACGTTGTGTAGTGGCTCTTTAATGCGTGCGTTATTTTGGTGTTATTAATTGAACATTGAAATGTCGTGCAAGAACAGTCTATCAACAGGGCATCATTGCGTTGTTTGCGGCTGCAATTATAACCAAAAGAAGAGGAACGCAGCAAGAAAAGAGCTCTGCGGCGCGCACAACGTGTTGCAAGAGGAGTGCGGATGCAACGTGTATTTGCTACATCGGTTTCCCGCTGACGCCGATTTGAAAAGACAGTGCGTCGCTGCAGTCAATAGAAAAGGTTTTGTGCCCTCAACGTCATCACGTGTATGTTCAGTGCATTTTGTGGACGGCAAGCGCAGCGATCTAAACGCCGTGCCGATGCTTCGCCTCGGAATTCAATAGGTAAAAAATTATGTCAGGGGCTCTCACAGCCCACTCCCGCATGTCGTCCAGCCATTCATTCACCATGTTAGGATGGTCATGGCTCCTGCCATCTGGAACAAAAGTTAACAGAAGGGTTATTGGTTTCCTCAGATGGGTAACAATTAGGGTGAATATATTATTTTTCACAGAAAGCGGAAAATAATAAAGGCAAGAAGAGCAACGACACCTCATGTAATTGCAGGTTTTATTTGTGACCACGTAATCGTAGGTATACACGAGTATTTTCACATTTCGCCCTCACGAACATGCGATCGGCGTGATCGATAACTGAACCCGTGTTCACGAGCTCAGCGCGACAGCTTACCTCCTAAGATACAACGACTGCTCACAACGATAAGTCCACACTAGCATAATGCTCGCACGAAAACAATGGACGGCGATTTTGCTCGATCCGCATCTATACATTTACGATCCGTCCATCGAGATTGCAGACAGTCGCATGCCTCCCTTAGGCACTGAGCTCAACTATTGCGATCCGAATTGTAGGAGCCACACGCAATTAATCATTTCTGATGGCAACAAAAAAAAATCTGACCGCGGATCTCGGCCTCATGCGACAGCATACCGCGGCGTGTCAATAGCAAGGTTTCTCGATTAGCTTCAATATACCGCTGACTTTTACCACGTTGAAAAACAGGACAAGCACGATGTCAATAAAGTACAGCTACAGCGAACTGGATACGGAGAGTAGAAGAGTAGGTCTGAAAATTAATATGCATAAAACTAAAGTAATGTGGAACAATCTTGGCAGAGAACAGCGCTTTGTGATAGGTGGCGAGACGCTGGAAGTTGTAAAGGAGTACGTCTACTTAGGACAGGTAGTAACCGCGGAGCCGAACCATGAGAGTGAAATAACTAGAAGAATAAGGATGGGATGGGGCTCATTCGGCAAGCACTATCAAATCATGAATGGTAGTCTACCACTATCTCTCAAGAGGAAGGTATATAACAGCTGCATCTTACCGGTACTTACCTACGGAGCAGAAACCTGGAGACTAGGGGTGTGCGAATATTCGAAAATTTCGAATATTCGTCGAATATTACTTTCGAAATATTCGTGTTCGATTCGAAAATCGTGTATTCGAAAAGGTTCGAATATTCGATAACTTCGAATATTCGAAAAATTCGAATATGCGATTCGATTATCATGCATAAAATAACTCGTCTTCCACATTTCTGCTGCGTTCGTATCGCTAAAAACGTTGCCGAGAGGAGCGATAAACATCGTAAGTACACGGAGGCACGATATCTGCCTGCGACGAGCGCCCCAATATGTAGGATTTATTGCTGGTGCATCTCCAACGTGTAGCGCTGTTGGCGATCATGTAACCGTACATTTTCAATATTATGCGGCCGTAACGTGCCGCACTACCACTCGTTCACTATGCGGGACCACTTCTGAAGAAAGACAGTGATCCACGTGACTGGTGGCGGACTGTAGGCACCTTCAGACACCCCAGTCTGGCAAAGCTTTGCCCCACGTACCTCACTATACCACCACTTCTGTTCCAAGCGAGCGTGCCTTTTCAGTGGCAGGGGAGGGGGGGGGGGTTGTCTCTGTTACAAGGGAGCGCCTGCTGCCTGATCATGTGGAGCAACTCATATTTCTTCATGATAACACGTATTCATTACTTTCATTGTGCCGTGATATTTGCTTGTGTTGTGATGTGCATTGTGCTAGCCTGGACATTGTGTTCTGGAGATAGCAGTGTAGGTTGTGTTGCCAGTCAGGCTGTTAATGTTTTTTTTTTTTTCAAATAGCTACATGTTAAATAAAATATTGTTACTGTGGAGGCATTTTCCCTTTGATATTCGATATTCGATTCGATATTCGAAGGTGGATATTCGTATTCGATTCGTATTCGAAAAATTTGATATTCGCACACCCCTACTGGAGACTTACAAAGACGGTTCAACTTAAATTGAGGACGACGCAGCGAGTGATGGAAAGGAAAATGATAGGTGTAACCTTAAGAGACGGGAAGAGAGCAGAGTGGGTCAGGGAACAAACGGGGGTTAAGGATATCATAGTTGAAATTAAGAAGAAGAAATGGATATGGGCCGGCCATGTAGCACGTCGGCAGGATAACCGGTGGTCATTAAGGGTAACCGACTGGATTCCAAGAGAGGGCAAACGCGTGAGGGGAAGACAGAAAATTAGGTGGGTAGATGAGATTAAGAAGTTTGTAGGTATAACGTGGCAACAGAAAGCACAGACCGGGTTGATTGGCGGAACATGGGAGAGGCCTTTGCCCTGCAGTGGGCGTAGACAGGCTGATGATGATGATGATGATGATGATGACAGCGAACTGTTGTCACGCAAAAACTGCGAGCGCTCACCTTCAAGTGCAGCGTAATTGCGCTGCAACATTTACTGGAGCTAGGTGAACAATTTTCTGGCAACGGCACGGGCATGCAGCGTTGTAGTAGTAGCACTTGACGAGCAATAAGGGCAGTTTCATCATGCTCGCTGTGAGAATTCTCACTACAGTCAAATCTCGTTACAACGAACACCACATTAACGAACATTTCAAATTAACGAACTTTTAAGAAATCCCGTGCCGACTGCTTATAGTTTCAATGTAAAAATATTTCACTACTACGAACTTCAGAATAACGAACATTTCAGAATAACGATCGTTATTTAATTCCCGTGTAATCTTAACAACACCTCAGTACTACGAACTTATATCCCGAAATGCGAGGATTCTTAGATTTCAGTGTATCGGTCATGGCAGTCGGAGCTGTAAGGTAGCAGACGACGCAGCGTGAAGAGCGGACGCCCTCCCGCTAAAACCTGAGATGGCACGGGAGGAGAAAGACGCGGGCGGAGAACTTTTTTTTTTTTTTTTCCCTTCGTTGCGGAGGCGACAACGCATCAGGTTTTGTAAAGGGCCAACCGCATGCATAGCACGCGACTTTCGAGCGAAGGCGACTGCGACAAACGGGCTCCGTCGCGCTGCTCGATTGAAAACTATTGCGCGCACGCAGGCAAATTACGAAAAAGAATTACAGAGTAGATGAATGACAACATGCCAAATTTATTATTGTCTTGTTTGAGATAAAGATGCCATAAAAGCGTTTCGGGACTTCCTTTTTTCGCAATCTTATGTTTAACCACGGCAGTAGTATCTGCTGTGATCCCATGGGGCGCCCGGAAGCGTACGCTGCCTACGCTACGTCGCACTTTGCAAACTGCGTTATGTCGGGGTTAGTCCACGAGGCGCATGTCGACAACGTTTCCTCTTGCTGCCATAGAACGTTTAAGAAAAGCCGCAGCGCCTCACATCGTTGCTTCGCATGGAGAAGGGCTACCTCGCACGACGACGATGTTGACATTGCAGCAAGCTACCACCAATGCAGCAAGCTACCACCGAAACATCAAAACGAGCCGTCGATCATAAATAACGACAAAATACGGCCGCTGCCTCGCTCTCCGCGTGAGATGGGGCTGTAAATAAGGTAGTCTATAACTTGCATTCCTTGAAGTACGCGCCGATTGGAAGCATCACGAGCAAATTGCAACCGAAGCAAGGGTCAGAGATGCTGCCATTTTGTTGGATATCGTCATGCTCACTTCCGGGCGACAAGCGATGTTTTCTGGCTTTCCAGAAACCTGGGATGCTATCGCGGAACGATTCTATTTCAGATTCCAATGCCTTTCGTGCTTTTTGCGCTTGGCCAGTGGTCAGAACGACGGTCCGTCCGCGTTATCAGCGCGATCAGCCAGCCGTGTGGAATCGGAAATAGCATCGTTTCGCGATTGCATGCAGTGCATGCAGTTGGGCCTTAAAGGATTGCAGCGATGACATGGACGACGATGTCACGGTAGCACCCGAAGATCGCGACGAGTCCGTGTCGGCCACAGATGCGTTGGACTACTTGAGGAAACTCCGCATATTCATAGAAAAAAGCGGAACAGCGACCGAAGCGGCGGATAAAAATGCGGACGGTCTAGAATCGTTCGTGACGCAGAGTTTGTGCTGCACCCGTCAAAAAAACGATCACGGACTATTTCAAATAAACGTGCCTTGTCTGACGTTCACGTGTGCATTGTTGTGAGAAACGAGTTCAAGGACGTACCGTTGCAAAGGTAGGACGTTTGCGTTACTGAAATTCTATTGTTATGGTAAATTTTTGGGCTTTCACTATAACGACCTTTCAGAATAACGAACATTTTTCCGCGGTCCCCTGATGTTCGTTATACCGAGATTTCACTGTATAACGTTGTCGTGAACATTAACGCGCGGTGACATAAATCAGAATCATGTTGAGTGATCTTACCTCCTAAGTCGACGGGCTCCTTAGACGCACCACCAGCCATCGGAATGTGAACACGGCCGTACAGCGCGCACTGTACATACACAAATACCACAAATCGCAAAACACTCGATGCCGACCGTCTTGTCAGTGAGGAAAGCTCAGAGAGTCACAAAAGAACCGGACTAACGTCTCCGCAAAGCTTACACAGAACTAAAACAAAAGTTCGACGACACACGATGCCACGAATGCATGCGTCTCGATGGAAAGACCGGAGAGCAAACAGCCCAAGATGGCGCCGCCGCCAGACGTCGCTAGCGGTGAAATATGGCGGCGTCCAAGAGCGCCTCAGTGGAAAGGTGCATACTTGCATCACATGGGTGCGTTTGATCGCGATCAGAGTTGTTTCGGATCAGGTGCTGCTACATTGTCACTTTTAACTGCAATTAGGCCCAATAAGGATCGAGACGATCGCGATTTGACTGACGTCTGCACCAAGCTCTATACTGATTGGTGGGACCCGGTAGCAACCACCATTTTTTATTGCGATCAAGAAATCCAATACTGATTGGCCCTAATTGCGATCATAAGTGATGTTGTGACTCTGGTATTCAACTGGCCCTCTTAGTTGCCATGAATGCGTGTTGTGCGTTGCTGCACGTGTTTAGTACCTGCATTTCTCCCACAGTTGGTCAACCACTACGTGCTGAGCCGCGAGGGTGGCAACCTGAGCACCATAGCCTGCCGTCTCCTCTTGGACATCCTGCCAGGACTGGAAACGTCTGTCGTCTTTCAGGTACCTTTTGCAAAACTGGATTAATAGTCCTGTCTTGTTACTTGTGTGGTATTTGTGTGCACCACTGTCAGTGGCCTGCAAAAGCATTTCGGAGCTCAGCATAAGCATTTCTGCATAGAGACTGCAAAACTATTTCGCAGCTCAACAGCTAAACTCTTTCAGCGGCACCCACTTGTTATAGTCCCGTTACTGTGGCAACGCTGTTAGCAGCATTGTGCCAAGAGCCACAAGCTGGAGTGAGTTGGAAATCATGCTGCCTGGAGCGCTATCTCGCATGCATTCCATAATAAATGTTCATCCTCGCCAGATCTGATTGGTAAACATCGCAAACGGGACATGAGCCTTGACCATTTGGATGCAGTGAGGGCAAACCTTCTATTATGGAATGCATACAAGATCGCACTCCTTATCATAAAAATGCTGCAGTTAGGGTATCTTATCTTTGCCACAATATCACTATTACTAGTTGTTGCATCGTGGCCTTAGATTACCAGGCAGGCCCATCCACCTCGGTGGGACAGTGGTTACGGTGCTCATCTGCTGACCCGAAAGTCGCGAGTTCAATCGCGGCGGTTGCATTTCTTTGGGGGCAAAATGATGTCGGTGCACATTGAAGAACACCATATGGTCGAAATTTCCGGAGCACTTCACTGTGGCGTGCCTCACAGTCATAGTGTGGTTTTGGCACATAAAACTTGGATATTGCTACATTACCTAGCACAATACAAGACTTAGACATTCTGCCCGCAGAAGACAACAAAGAGGACTGGCCTGTCAGGCATTCGTGCTGTCCTCCATCTTGGTCGATGCTGTGCACCTCAGCGTAAATGCAATTGTAAATTAGTATATAGCAGCCTCAAGTTCGTCATGCCTCGTGTCATTTTATGTAGCTATATCATTATTATTATTATTACTTGACATATTCCTTTGGCATGTGAAGACGGTCTCATCTGTAAAACAACTGCTGCAAATGCAGCGCCTAGCTTGGTCTTCCGAGAAGCGTTGTACCGATCATTTGGTACTTCGCAGGACACGGAAGGTCTGGTGAGCAGACTTCTCCAATGGGCTGAGTCGGAGAGCACACCTCCGATGCTGCATGCGTATGCCACGGGCCTGCTGGCGGCTGCCATGGAGGTGCAGGACATTGCGGCCAACTATCGGGAGGCCAACGCCCGCCTCGTGCCCGCCATGCTGCGACGACTGTGGGAGCTTGCACAGGCAAGTGGCAGTGGTGCTGTTGCCATCGCTCTTTGTTCTTTTATCTTCCAACACTAGACGGGGTGCAGCTATCAAGGATGCTGCTACAGTTGAACCTGCACGTTTTGAGCCCACATATAATGAACTATTGTGTATATCAAGCAATTGTAAAATCCACTTGAATATATTTTCGACGTATCGAATGTTTTGTATATCCAATTACCTATATGTAAAACTTTTTTGTGGTCCCCTTCAAATTTGATATATCTGAGTTCGACTGTACGTGGACCCAGACGTAGTTCAGTAATTGTGACGCCGCAGGTGTGGTGATGCTTGTATGAATAGGTGACGACCCCCCCCCCCCCCCCGGCTGTTCCGAATGACTTTGTTATGCTTAGCGTAAGGCGTGTTGAGGCATTTTCAGCGTAAGGCGTGTTGAGGCATTTTCCTAGGTTTTGCTGCATCTCGTGCAAAAAATTGCGATTGGCATGGCCCAGTAAGATATCTTACCTGTTACGGAGTTCTGTTGACGGATAATGAATGAAAACTGAACGCAGTAGCTTTACATTAGCATGCTTTGGGCCACGGATAATGAATGAAAACTGAACGCAGTAGCTTTACATTAGCATGCTTTGGGCCTCCTGTCACTTCTCTGGTAAACTACAAGTCAAACCTAGCTACAACGAAATTGACGGTGCTCAGAAAAAAGTTTGTTGAAGCGAACATTTCGTTGTAGTGAAATCGAAAAAAAATACAGCTTGACCTGAGCTAGTAGAACAGAGAAACTTTAATTTCCAAAATTCAAAAAGTGTCTGCAGCTTCCTTTGTTTCCCCAGCAGCGCCCCGACGCGATTCTCATATATGCATAGCGACGCCACGTTGAAAAGCATGCAGAAACAACGGCTTCCGCAAACGAATCAAACAGAGGCACTGGTGCGCAACACAAACTGCACAGTTGCACTAATACGCTAACTCTAGCTATTCGCATACAACGGCGAGATGCAAGCATGCTATCGCGGAGCGATGACTTACGTCTTATTCTATGCTATTCTTAACCACCACTCGTGGCTGGCTGATCCCGTTGATGACGCGGACGAATTGTTCTCCGACCACCGGTCGCACTGGCCAAGCACGAAAAGCATTGCCATTGGAAAAGGCATCGTTCCGCGATTGTACCCCTGGGCTGCTCGCGTTGATAACACGGATGTACCGTCGCTCTGACCATTAACGAAGTGCGAAAAGCACGAAAAGTAGGGGTGTGCGAATATTCGAAATTTCGAATATTTTTCGAATAGTGTTTGCTATTCGATTCGAATCGCACTGGAATTTTACTATTCGAACTATTCGAACTTCCCAAAAACAAATACAGTCAACGTCCGATTGAAAGTGACCCCTTCAGATTTTCAATATGCTTCACTCTCGCATTGCGGCAAAGCTGCCTTTCAAGCTCCGTTACGGTCGAACTTTGCCAAAAGACAGTCAACGTCCGATTAGAAGTGGTCCCTAGATCTTCAATATGCTTCACCTCGTCACACCCCGGTATTGCAGCAAAGCTGCCTTTCAAGCTTCGTTACGGTCGAACTTTGCCAAGACACAGTCAACGTCCAATTGAAAGTGGTCCCTAGTTTTCAATATGCTTCACCTCATCACACTCCGGTATTGCGGCAAAGCTGCCTTTCAAGCTCCGTTACGGTCGAATTTTGCCAAGACACAGTCAACGTCGAATTGAAAGTGGTCCCTAGATTCTCAGTACGCTTCACCTCATCACATCCCGATAATGCGGCAAAGCTGCCTTTCAAGCCTGCGACGGTTGCAAATGTACTCAATCAAGAAAATGCTGGTTCCAACATGGAGATGAAAGATGCGGCAGAGGTGGAGGCTCAATTAATGCTGTTTTGGACCTGAAATTTGGGCAGGGAGTCCGAAAAATCGGACGCCGAAGCTTTTTAGCATCCAAAATTTCAGATGTTCTTATATATCGACGTCTACGAGGCAGATTTGGAACTTCGGACTTGAAGGGAGCACACCCTTGTCTGCCACATCAGTCGGCCTTCCACAGAAGTTGAAAGAGGAGGAGAGGCTGAGGAAATGGCATCTTTGCCCGTCACGTGTAAAGTGTTGTCGGCAGCACTTTGGTTGCACCAAATCATGTACATAAATACAATTCGGCCTCTACATTGCCTCATTCTTGATAAGACAACTATGAAACACCACCCCACCAGTGCTTCATCAACCTAGCGAAAAGAAACACTTTCATGTTGCTATCTGATAAGGATATGCTTAGGAATCCTCTCTAACATTTTTTTCTACAATTTCGCTTCGAAGTATTCGAAAAATATTTTAGAAATATTGTAGAAATATTCGAAAAATATTCGATTCGATTCGCACTCACACTTCAATATTCGAATTCGCTTCGCACCCAAAATTTTGCTATTCGCACAGCTCTAACGAAAAGCATTGGAAAGGTATCCGAAAAGAAATCGTTCCGCAATTGCACCCCAGTGTGGACAACTGAGCTTTGGCTTCGGATTGTTTGTGGCTAAGAAGCAACTCCAGCCAGTTGCAAAAGCAGGGCTGTCTGATCGCGGTCGCTATCAAGCAATGGCGGCCCCCATGCTCAGTCAA
Source organism: Rhipicephalus sanguineus (assembly GCF_013339695.2). Lineage (NCBI taxonomy): Eukaryota > Metazoa > Arthropoda > Arachnida > Ixodida > Ixodidae > Rhipicephalus > Rhipicephalus sanguineus. The sequence continues at coordinate 140,213,521 of NC_051185.1, forward strand.
CACTGGCAATTTCTGGTGGTGCCAACACGCGATTTAGACTTTGAATTCGTATTTTTATGTTGTAAAATGCACCAAAATGTTCGAGATTGAAGCCAGTGTGCCGCTTTGGAAAGGAAAAAAAAAGGGAGAGACATCGGCGCATGAAAAAAATTCCACGTATCCCCGAAGTGTGGCAGGACATGCCAAGCAAGAGAAATGATCGAAAAAGGCGTGCGTTTTAAACATACGGGCAATGACGTACATGTACGGCGTAAACCCTCAAAGGGTTAATGCCGTGCCGGACCTGCAGTTTCGACAAAACGTTTAAAAAAATCGGGTGCCGAAGAGTTTCAGCGTCCTAAATGTCCGACGTTTTTATACATTGATGTCTACAAGGCTTGTGACAGTGCCGTGAAAGTGTCTGAATTTTCAAGCATGTTCAAAAAATCGGCAGTTGATTGTATTTTCAAGATGCCTAATTCAAGTGGCCCCATTGTACAAATTCAGTTAATTCAAACTTTCTTGATTGTCCTTGCCTGGAAACATCTGCTGCCTTTGTTACTATTAAATAAACATTTGCGTTTTTATGCCACTAATATAATTGCGTACCAATGTAATTGCGCACGCACCAATATACAGTAAAAGCTCGGTAATTCGACTCTCGTTAATTCGGAAAATCGGTTAATTCGGACACGTCATCAGATCCTTGTAAATATGTGCATCACTCTATGAGATTGGGTGCTCGTTATTTCGGACAGATTTGACTGCAAATCGGATAATTCGTCAACTTTTGGGCCGCTGGCGAGGCTCGAAAACGAAAAAAGAACCATCCGGAACAAAAGTGAAGCTCAAACGCTGCATCGCCATGGACATCAATCATCGGCTTGACTTGACTTGAGACTGGTTGAACACCTTCACGTGTGATAGCATGTGGGTATGGCACGGTGTCATTTTTGTTGCTTTGTTCCCGTTGGTGTGCTGCATCGTTGAACGCCGTTTTATTGAGGAACGATTCAGTACGGCTCCTTTAGCTTGATCGTTGCTGGTGCTTTTGTGCTGACTTCTCGTGTGAACGCACTCTCCGCCGATGGCAACGCCGGCGAAGCGGCCCAAGTACGAGGCCAAGGACTTCACCACCAAAGTAGAAATTTTGCGTGCCACGAAAAATGGGCTCTCCCGACAAGAAGTAGCTCCTGTGAAATGACGTCGGCAAACAATACAACGTGAGTCTCCGGAGCGCTGTTAGCATTCTTCGCGTATGTGTGGCAGAGCACGCCTGTGCACGCTATTGCCAACTGTTTCAGGCACAGTGGCTTTGTTGTACCCGACTCCAGCGATGCCGCAGTGGCCGAAGTGTCACCGAACGACGGTGCCGACGACGGGCTGGATTTCGGAAGTGTTATGCCTGATGCAGTGACACTCGACGATTATATCGGCATTGATGGCGTTGCCACTGCCGGCTCTCTGACTGATGAGCAAATCGTCAAGGAAGTGATGTATGGCGACGAATCCGAGAACGAAGAGCCTGAAGGGGAGCAGCCACACTATGAGCCACACAGGCCCCCTCGTACTGTGAAGGAAGCCGCGGAGGCCCTCGTCGTCCTTAAAGAATTTTGTTTTGGCACTGCAAACAGCGTGCGAGCTGCTGAGCACCCTGAAGGGCTCAGAAAAATTGTGTCCGCGCGAATTTCTGCTCGAAAACAGACGCATCCGCGATTACCCATTGTAAAGTAAAGGTATGTTGAAAAAACTCTTGCATTTATTGTCTTTATTTCGACCATTCAATAATTCGGACATTCGGTTAATTCGGACATTTTTTCCGGTCCCTAGAAATCCGAATTAACGAGCTTTTACTGTAATTGCATACTGTCTGAGGAAGAGCAAAAAAAATTTTTTAGAGACTGTCTATGTTGCATGCTGAACACTCTTCAAAGTCACTTTCGCCGCAGTTCAATGGTGTCATGTGGGAAAGCATCCTAAGATTGCAAAGGGGGCCACCAGCCGTCGCAGTAGACGTTTCATCACTTATTAATTACACATGCGCGCAAGCGTTGTATAATACACTCAAACCTCATTATAAGTCACATCTGCCATGAAAATAACTTCGTTGTATCTGAAAATTCGTTATAAACTGTTATTCCTAGCACTGTATCTATTACAAGACTATTCATTTACTTCGTTATACAGTCGAACCCACTTATAACGATCCCAGATATAACGATCTATCGGTTATAATGACCATATTTCGGTGCACTTACGATTTTCCTATGCTACCCATTGAAATTGTGTCCACATATAGCGAACATTTTTTAAAGCCTCCTACTTTTACAACGAAAACTTCAGACACGGTCGCGGTAAAAATATGGCATATACAAACCGAAAAAGAGTTAACGCAGGCCTTCTAAAGCATGAGAGGCCGCGGTCCAGTTTACTTGTGACGAAGATGCCCGAGATCGGTGAGCACCGCACGCGCTGCTTTCGGACGCTATGAGCAAGGTTGCTTGCTTTCTAGTCGTTTCTTCAGTGGTAGAATGGCACTGGGGAATAAAAAAAAAAGAAAGAAAGAAACAAAGAAACAGGAGGCAGCATGAAGCCCTGCAGTCAGCTTTCGCACGGCAACCTATCTTGGCGCCGTTCTCTGCAGCTACGACCGCCTACGAAGAACCTATGCCTTAGAACGCAAGAAGCCATAAAATGCAATAAGCGAAGACCGTGATAACTTTTTGGCGCTTAAATGTTCACTGTGAGTGCGTCGACGTCACAATGTGCCGCAAAATGCCTTTCATCTTTTCGGTAACGGCAGAGACCGGCTGATCAATGATTACAACTTCTGCGCGATTGCGGAGATTCCTTTACGGATAAGCATCAGAAGAGAGCGAAGGTGATGTGGCGGCCGGCGATGAAGGTGCCATTATGATTTATCGCCGACAACCTTATCACAGTCACCTGCAGCTATTTGCTCGGCTGCACGTGTGGCGTAAACTGTTCGGGGTGACGGCGGTACAAGCAGTACAAGCGCGCGATGCCATTGCCATTCATTCATTCATTTTATTACCTCAAAGGTCCCGGTTGGGATATTACATGAGGGAGTGGGTATTAGAAAGGCTAACAATATAATCGTAGTTATGGTGGGATAGTTTCGATGAGCCGTTTGAATGCTTGGGTGTCGATGATGGTGGCGACTTCGGTGGGAAGGTCATTCCAGTCTTGGGTTGTGCGCAGGAAAAACGATTGATGAAAGGTCACAGTATGGGCTTGTGGTGGATATACTGCGTTACAGTGACTGTTGCGGGAAATGCGGTGGGCTCTTCTGATGTATGGGTTATCTAAAGGCAAAGAATGGAAGAATTTATGATAAAGGTTAAGACGTGCGATTTTGTGGCGCTTAGCCAGATCGGATAAGTTAATCTCTGCTTTTAGTGCCGAGATGCTTGATGTGTATGAATAGTTAGATAATATAAATCGTGCCGCACGGTTCTGGACAGACTCGAGGGCGTAAGTGGGGTTATTGTGGTGAGGATCAGATCAAAAATCGCATTAGCATATTCTAGCTTTGGCCGGACAAAGGTTTCGAAGGCAACTTTTTTAATAGAAGGAGGAGCGAGCGAAAGGTTACGGCGTATATACCCTAGAGTACGATTAGCAGAATGAGATTATGTGGTTAATATGACAGGTCCAAGTTAGGTCACGCGAGATGTACACACCAAGATATTTAAATGAATCGACTGTAGTAATCTGGTTGTTATTGATGCTGTAGTTATAAACAACGTGATGTTGACGACGGTGAATAGACATTAACACAGTTTTATTTACATTCAAGGACATGAGCCAAGTGTTACACCAGTTCTGTATGCGGGTGAGGTCACATTGTAGTATGGAATGATCAGAGGGGTTAGTAATTGCGCGGTAAACAACACAATCATCTGCGAATAGACGGATGTGAGAAGAAATATTACAAGGGAGGTCATTAATGTATATCAAGAAGAAGAGGGGACCAAGTACGGTACCTTGCAGTACGCCTGAAAGAACGGGTGTTAGAGATGAAGAGCGTGAGTTAGCATAAACAAATTGCTGACGGTTGGTTAAAAATCCTCGTATCCAGTTTAAAACACAGGGGTGGATGTTAAGACGGGATAATTTTAATAAAAGACGACCATGGGGGACCTTGTCGAATGCCTTTTCGAAGGCATTCGACAAGGTCGTTCGAAACATTGCCGTTCGAAAGTTCGCCGCTGCCGCGCCGTGCGACATGAAGTGCGCGTCGCTTCGTGTAAACGAAACTAGCTCGCTGTTGTTGAGCGACACAGGCACCGAGAAACGTCAATGCACTTACAGCGAGCGCATACTGCGTGTTTTATTAGGCAGCAACCCAAGCGCGCCGCGCCTGTCGTGCAGGGCCGTCAGAGCATCGCAGAGACAGAGTCCGCGTTGCTTGCAAAATGCTTGTCTTCGCCACGTTGAACGAACAGGCCGCTCGCCGCACCCGTGCACGGTCCGAAGTGAAGAGGGGACAAAGAGCGCACAAATGCACGTACAAATGCAAGCGGCCGGGCAGTGATGGCGTGAGCCGAGTAGGCGATCACGCTGCACGCAACTAGCCAGGGATGATCAGGTCCACGTAGCGGTACCGCGGTTCAGTGAAACAGTGTCGGTTCACTGCAAAGGCGGTTTAATTCACTCGTGCACGCAGCGGGCCTCGCTTCACAACGCGAAAAGGCCTAACTTCTCACCGGAGGAGTTGTTAGCACTTTTCAATAAAAATGCGCAGAAAAAAAAAAAGCGCTGGGTCGCTAAATGCATGTTTTTGAGGGCGAGTCCATTTACAACGAACTACTGATATAACGACCCGTTTTCGCGGCACTTTCGAGTTCGTTATAAACGGGTTCAACTGTAACTGATAATTCGTTACATCCATGTTCGTTATATCGAGGTGCGAGTGTAATGAATACGAAAATGGTCGCTGGTATCTAGAAACTTTACTGGCCATCATGCAGAGCTGTCTGTGATGTTGCTGCAGCACTGAGAAACAGACATCACAACACTTGTTGGTATGTTGCCCTGAGTCATATTTATAAGAACTTATGATTATTCAAACAAGGTCCCCCCAAATTTGAATTATCCAGAGTCTGCTGTACAACACAACTTGCACCAGTCAAAGTCATAATTGTCGTGCGTCTACACTCAAAATTCTGTTGTTGAATCGCGTGCTCCTCAATCTGCTCACAGGTGACTCCCGAAGAGGTCACGTGCCGACCGCCGGAGCGACCTTTCTCGCACCTCAACGGCGCGGCCACTGATGGGCCCCTGTCCACGCCTCAGCAGGTGTCATCGTCGTTGCAGCAACAGGGGTCTGCCCACAAGAGCCCCTCGGAGACGCCTCTCATCAGCGAGTGCTCGAACAGCAGCTGGGCCGAACTGGAACCGCTCATGATCGGCTCGAACCAGGCAAGTGTCGGCTTGTCGTCTTGTCTCTTTTGTGTCCGGTCCTACTGTTCCGAAACGTCCGTTTTCTCTCTGTGCTGTCGCCAGCCTTGGGCGGTGACCAGTTAGTGTCAACTAGGAATGGGCGGATAATAAATTTGAGGTTTGAAGCAAGTAGTGGTTTGGTTGAATAGTTCCAATAGTATACATCCCACATTATGAAGAAAAATGAACATTTCTGTCATGACCCGAAGTTCGATAATATTTTTAGTAATTAAGAATTAGAGCAAGGCTTGTGTAAATGTTACTTTTCTCGTTCGAAGTGAAGTGGAAGCAACTTTAAATAGTTGCGGGATTTAAATAGCAGTGAAGTGCAGTTTATAAGCAGTAAAATAACACGTTTTAAAATTTGCGATGCTTAGCTCTAACACGCTTTTAAAATTGAAAAAGAAAACAAATAATCATTGGGGTGTAGGGGATATGTACATTTAACCTCGAACTGTGGCTTTGTGGCAGCGCAGATTTCTCTTGGATACGGGGTTTCGCTGCATAGTAGCCCCACACTGCAGTGAAACCACCCTTTCAGGGGGGAGGGAGTTACATGTGGTAAAGAAAATGTCTATTCGTTTGTGTCAAAACTAATTCGTATACTGTAATGCTCATTTTACTGTTAAGGTGCTGGACTATTCAGCCATGTATGGTAGGATCCCATGCATAATAGCCACGTCGTGTCTCGTGCAGGTGTTTCCCCTGACGGTGGAGATGCAGCAGCGGCTCATCCTGCAGTACCTGACCCCACTGGGAGAATACCAGGAGCTGTTGGGTGCCGTGCTGGAGGCCAAGACTCTCCACTTGCTGCTGCACTATGCAAACCTCAAGGAGAACAGAGACGTCCGGCTGGCCTTCGAGGCGCTCAAGGTGGGCTTTAGTACTGTGGTCGTCTTTCCTGTAGCAAGATTACAGTAAAAGCTCGTTAATTCGGATTTCTAGGGACCGGAAAAAATGTCCGAGTTAACCGAATGTCCGAATTATCAAACGGTCGAAATAAACACAATAAATGCAAGAGTTCTTTTCAACATACCTTTACTTTACAAAGTAATTGCAGATGCTTGTCTGTTTTCAAGCAGAAATTTGCGCGGACACAATTTTTCTGAGCTCTTCAAGGGGCTCAGCAGCTCGCATGCTGTCTGCATTGCCAAAACAAAATTCTTCAAGGACAACGAGGGCCTCCGCAGCTACAACGATGCAGCACACCAATGGGAACAAATCGACAAAATGGCTCCACCAAACCCACACGCGAAGAAAAGGCATTCAACCAGTCTCAAGTCAAGCCAAGTCGATAATTGATGTCCATGGCGATGCTGCGTTTGAGCTTCACTTTTGTTCCGAATTGTTCTTTTTTCGTTTTCGAACCTCACCAGCGGCCCGAAAGTCGCCGAATTATCCGATTTGCGGTCAGATCTATCCGAAATAACGAGCGCCAAGTCTCATAGAGTGATGCATATATTTACAGGGACCAGATGACGTATCCGAATTAACGATAGTCGAATTAACAAGCTTTTACTACCAGTTTTCCAGCAACAGTACACACACCGCAATGTCTGGACATTGCTTCTGTGTAGGCTTGTGCAAATATTCGAGCAGTTCGAATATTCGAACGAATATTACAGCATTCGAATTTGCTTCGAAATGAGTTTTATTCTAAAATTCGAAGTATTGGAAAGAAAATAAACATATACAGTCGCTGCCCGTTTATTCGGACGCCGAAAATTCGGACATGCTCGTTTATTCGGACACCTTCGTGGCACCGCCACTCGTCCCATTGAAGTAATGTAAACTCACGACCGAAAATTCGGACGCCCCACAGTCCGCGGTTCGATTTTTCGGACTCCGGCTGGCTGATCGAGTGCGACGTTGACCGCCATGACAAGCTGTCAGCAATGTTTACAAAATTTTGATAGGTTGCCAGCACTGAAATGTTGCACTGGCTATAACTGGAGATCGTGCCAGTGTCAAAAATCCACGCAGAAATTACCGATCTCGAAGGCTATGTTCGCTACATGTAACGGTTGCCTTTTGGCTTTAGCCAGTCAAGTATCCATTGAACGGCTACCACGGCCGAACAGCAGGCCAAGCCAAGCCAAGATTGGAATCGGCTCGGTGCGGCGTTTGAGGAGAATGACAGCGCATACGAGTACGACGCGGATCCTAATTCGGACAAAGAGAGTACGACAACAGAAGCGCTGCAACATCAACTAGCCCAACGTCGTTTCCTTTTGGCGTGTGAGGGTTTGCGTTGTCAGATGTTTCTGTGGCTAGGCCTGATCTGCATCCCGAGCTGGGTCCCGCTCCCTTGTTTGTTGCTTGGCGTGCGAGGCCTGATCTGCTGAAATTGCTCCGACGCTGCCCGTTCCATGTGCGCCGTCGGAACTAAAGAAACGCGGCAACTACAAGGCCGTGACGATGGCGAAAAAAGCGGCGATTATTCACCAGGTGAAAGTTGCTTGGGAGTTTTCGCCGAGTTGGGCGATGAGATATCCGTCAGCTACTCAAACCAGCGCATGTGGACAGTGACTGCCGTGATGACGCACCTCCCACACCAGTCATCAAATGCGGATTTAGCATAGGCCGTTGTAGTGCTACTGCCGACCATCATGGGTGGCCAAACATTGGCTGAAATACAGGCCGACTTGGTCGCGCGTAAGCGTACATGTGTACAGACGCGCACTGACAAGTTTTTTCCGGCCACTGGGCCAATAAAAGTGCTTTTTTCTGGTGAATCCTTTTTTTCGGACTCCCGATTATTCTGTCTTTTCGGCGGTTCCCGCCGAGTCCGAATAAACGGTCGGCGACTGTATAAACCGCATGTAACCCCCTGTAAAGGTGATTTCACTGCAGTAAAGGGGTGCTATACCATGAATGCATCTATCCAAGAGAAAGCCGCACTGCCGCGAAGCCCCACATCAAGGTTAAAATAACAAATTACCCTCACATTGATTCGTCATATTTGAAGTTTAAAAGCTCGCTATACCGGCTTATATGCTCTAAGCAAATTTTAAAATGTAACATATTTTACAGGTTATCACTTGCATTCTACTGAAAGTCAAATCCGGCTACTATTCAAAGTTTATTAAAACTTGTTGTTGGGCTAGTTGGTAACTCGTCATATTGTAAGAAAGAAACTTAGCACAATTTATAATTTCCACAAAGCACTCACAGAATCACACGCACACACTCAAGACACACACACCCCACACAGCGCTTGTGATTCTGCGTGTGTGATTCTGTGAGTGCTTTGTGGAAATTATAAATTGCGCTAAGTTTCTTTTTTCCAATATTCAAAGTTGCTTCCATTTCTCTTTGAACCAAAAATAATGACATTTGCACATGTCTTGTCTCAATTTTTAAAAAAATGTTGTGCAGGTTAGCTGGGTCATGACAAATATGCTCATTTTTCTTTATAATATGCGATATATACTGTTCGTATTCGATTCGAAATTATTCGACCAAAGTTGCTATTCGCTTCGAACCTAAAATTTACTGTTCGCACAAGCCTACCACTGACCTTTTAAAGCACTGGGACCGTACGCTGTCATGACGGTCACAGCTGTCGCAAGGTCAGACACTGAAGGCACTGGTTTTGGGTGAGGTGCCAATGGAACATACGCCATGGGACCTCAATCACTGGTGCAACAGAGCCATTTCAGTAATGGTCACAACATTTTTAAGTCCTGGGGCAGGAGCAGGCATGTGTTCTGCCATACCAGTTCTTTATCTTCCTAACAATGCAGCTGATAAATAAGAAATGATTGGGCCACAGCATTCACTGTCACGCAGTCTCGTGTCCATCCTAATGAAATTTGCATCCATGGTTCTGTAACTTTTTCTGAAGAAGACTTGCCGTTGGTAGCTTAGCAATTATAGGCATGAAGGTGCGAGTTTAGTTCCTGGCCAAGGTGGCCACACTTCGATGGTGGCGATATGCCAATAACCAAAACAGTGATTCGGGAACAGTGTCCACAAAGTGGACACTGTTCCTGAATGTGAAGTCGAAACTTAGCGACATAACAACGTTGTCAAGCAACCCTGTGTCACGTCATGTGATGCTATAGACCCTTTTCGAAAAAGGGCGCCCCTAGCGCCGCGCACGCAAACTACAGTCTGCCGCCATTGTGAGGGCACCGCAGCAGACGACGCAGGCTTCGGCAACGTGCCAGTGCGTGACATCTCAGCACCGCCGAATCGTGAACTGTCATCAACGTTTTTCGCAGAGACGGCGTGCTGCAATGGTGAACGCGTGCTGCGTTAACATGTGCCACCAGCGAGGATATCGCGACGAGAACAGCGATAACGTACGCGATAGAACTGAACAACAAACGCACGTGCTCTCTCTCCGTACGTCATGTCAAACGGACGTGCGGAAGGGTGCCGTTTTGTAAACGCGCTACAGAAACGACCGTGCTTATTTCACATCGCCATGTGTAGCCTTGCTTTTACGAATGAATAGTCTTCTCCCGAGTGTCTGCATGCGGTGCATTGCGATAGATTGTTTGTGCAGAAATACTGCGAGGGTTCGTAAGGCCAGGCAGAAAAATAAAAATGAAGTTGCGTACAGTTCATTTAGTAGTGACAGTACTCCCATATCGTAAGCCACGTGTCAACATTTTTTAATACAAACAAACAGGGGCGTAGGCAGAAATCTTTTTTTCTGGGGGGGGGGGGGGGGGGGGGGGGGGGAGGTACCACCTTGATCTGAAGTGGGGGCCGGGCAGGCAGATGTGGTCGAGTGTCATTTTGTGCTCTGTGTGCCATGGCAAAAAGAATTTGGGGGGGGGGGGGCACGGGCCCAATGTGCCCCCCCCCCCCTGGCTACGCCACTGCATACAAATATACCCAACGCGTGGCGTCCGGAAAATAGTTGCGTGGTGTGGCTTGCGGCAGACGACTTTCACCGGTTGCGGTCGCATAATTCCGCGACAGTGACGTCCTTCCTTTCCTTCGGTGAGAAGTTTGCAGTTTGTAGCTTCGGCGAGCCTTTTTTTCCCCGGTGCGGGCGCGCACGCAAGTTGGCTGTGGTCACGGTCCCGCAGCTGCGGCAGTCGAGCCAAACTGCTCGTCCAACCCGTTGAAGGGTACAAAATGTTGCTCATTGTGCATCGGAAGCACCTCAGAAAGACCAACGGCGAGTACTAAGAGCTCGTTCAAGCACGCAAACGGTGAGTTTTCAGCGGATGACACGGAGAACTAGCCACCAACACAAACATCACAGCACTCACGCATCTGACGGCTCGCTTTCTGTGCCCTCACGATGGCGCTGGCTATCCCACGCTCCTTTGCAAAGCGAAACTGACGAAAAATCCACCGTCAGGTGGCGTATTTATGAAAAGGGTCTATAGACGTGCACAGAGGCAGGCCCTGCAAAATAGTACGGTTCGTACACGTCGTTTTGTTTACAGTCAGAGATGCGATTTCAGTATTTTATTTACGCAAGGCACGATGCATGAATTTTTGCAATGACCGTGCGATGTGGTGAGGATAACGCCGCCGAAGCAAAGCGAGTCACTGATGCTGCAATGAAAGGTAGCCCTAATCAAAGAAGCAGATTTGAGGCTCGAAGTTTGCGGACGTCAAAACGGCGCTGATTGTCTGGTTGCATCGTGCGAGAGGAGCCCCTTCCAGTCACAACATTGACAGAGAAGGCCGATTCTCTGGACTTAGCGGTGGGCTACACCGAATTCACCTGCAACATCGGCTGGTTTGACCATTTTCTTAAGCGAAACAACGTGGCGTCACGCACGGTGATCGCGGCAGTGTCGACGCAGCTACTCAAAGGGTGACGACATCAGCCGAAACAAGAAACAGGCTTCGCTTGGTGCGAAATAAAGTTGAGTGCAACGGCGCGGACAATCGCCACATGCGATCTGTTAAGCAACTCAAGAAGGCTTTGCTAGGTGCAAGCTTTACTGACGGGCAGACCAGCCTTAGTCGGTCTTTCTGCACTAAATAAAAAGGCATTGTCGAAAAACACAGCTGGTTGATAGCTTTGGTATGTCGTTATTTTTCTTTAAAACCTTTACAAAGAGCGAGTTAGGTGCTCCTGTTAAGAAACTGGTCATTAGTGATAACATTTTTAGATAGAACTGGACTTTTTAATGGAATTTGCACAATTTTGCTTATCTCGAAAATCTGCTTATCTCAAAATTTTTTCTGGGTTTTACTACTTCGAGTTAACGAGATATTACTTTACTTTTCGAATTTGATTCGAAATTATTCGACAAAATCACTATTAGCTTCGAACCTAAAATTTACTATTCGCACGAGCCTACTATCGTGACATTGAAGGGAAGCCTAAATGCAGACTCTTGTCAAATCGAACATAAAGTGATCAGGTCACGCCTTCACGCCTTCGATGCCTCATCAAACGAGAAAAGTGGCCATCAGTGGCGGCGTCAACACGAAGTGATGCTAAAGATCATCATCATGTGGTGACGTTGCAGGTTGCCAAAATTTGTGACGACCCCGAAGGTCGCGGGATCGAATCCCGGCCACAGCGGCTGCGTTTTCGATGGAGGCAAAAATTTTTGAGGCCCATGTACTTAGATTTAGGTGCACGTTAAAGAACCCCAGGTGGTCAATTTCCAGAGCCCTCCACTACGGCGTCTCTCATAATCATGTCGTGGTTTTTGGACGTTAAACCCCAGATTTGATATCACATGAAGCGACATCACATGATGATGTCATCACATGACGTTGTTGCTTGGTCAAAGGTGGGCTGATCTCGGAGGCTCTGCATAACCACTTGAGGTGCAAAAATCTAGCAGCGCCTCTGATCCTGGAGGCAGTGCAGAACCTCATTAAGTGTAGAAAGGTATAGGGGGTTGAATAGATTTCATTGCAAAGAGAAAGAAGGTGGTTTTTGCCTTCAAGTTGTCTTAGTCGAATGCAAAGAAATAGTGTAACTTTTGTTCTGTTCAACAGAAGTTCTGTGAGAGATGAACATGGGTTCCGAATTGAAGTACGAAACCAATCGTATGAGAGGCAGCTGTTCGATTTTAGCAGCAATTTCGTTTTTAAGAGATTTCCATTTGCCGTCTGCTCTGCCATAGCAGCCTCATAACCATATTTAGACTTAAGCACGTAAAGCCCCACATTTAAGTTTAATCTTGAGGCTTTTTCCGTATTCTCAGTTTCTGTGTCCTCCTCTTGCACCTTCGACATGCAGTACTTGGCAGCTTTGTTGTGCCACAAGAAGTTTGCCCTGGAGTTCATCGCCGTGGGTGGCCTGCAGCGTCTGCTGGAGGTGCACCGGCCGTCAGTGGCCGCAACGGGTGTTTCCATCTGCCTCTACTATCTGGCCTACTCTGAGGATGCCATGGAAAGGGTAAGCACAGGAGGCGTTTTCATTTCACCACAGATGAGTGAGCCCTGCCATCTCAGGGCAACGTCTTGTGCAGCCAACAATGGAGAGTGCACTGCCAGAATTGCACATTGTGTCTGGGAATTCAAAGTCTATTAACTACACTCAAACCTCGAGTATCACAAACATGGATATAACGAATTATCGGTTATAATGAAGTAAGTGAACGAATAGTCTTGTCATATATGCAGTGTTACCAATGTACATTTATAACAAATTTTTGGATATAACGAGCTTATTTCTGTGTCAAATTCAACTTTGTTATAATGAGGTTTGAGTGTATTAGCCAAGTGACTTCTCTGCTCATTGCCGAGTGCTGTCTCTTAACTCTTTTCGTTTCTTTTTTTTTTTTTCTCGCAGGTTTGCATGCTACCCCAGTCCGTCCTGGCCGACTTAGTTGCGTAAGTGCCACCATCTATTTTTGTCTCTTTTTTCTCTCTTTGAGTGTATCTAAGCACAAAGCTCATGGGAAAGAAAAAGAAGCATTTCAGTTACCTTAAACGAAACTTTGTTTATTACGCCAGATGTACAATACTAAAACAGACCTTCAAAATTTTTGCGAGCTACATATTTCTTTTCTATCTCTCAATTTGCATTTTCACTGTTGTATTGTTTTTTTGTGTGGTTTGTGTGCTTGCATGCTGGAACTTCTGGTTACTATACTCTGACATGTTCTATTTGTTCTGGGTATGTCAAAATATTGATTATCGATTTCACTTAGTGCTGACTTCTTTTGTTCATCCTGCTTGCTGTCACTTACTTTATATTTATTGTGCTACTTACATCTGCTGCTACTTTGTACTGTTGAATTGTTCCCTACCATAATGTCATACAGCATAGACCGCTTATAACGTAAGTCGCCGGAGTCGCGAATATCCGCACTATAACCAAGACAACATTTTTGAAAGGTTGCACGTGTGCAGACATGACCAACAGGCAGGCGCGTGATTCCGACTATCGAGGCATGCAACTGGGACGTAAGTTTGCATCCGCTTACATTTAAAAATTTTTAACGGTTAGCGTCCGCGGACCTGCAGTGCCGACATAACGAATGCGGAAAAAATGCACCGTAACGGAAAGAACGCGGAAAAATGCACCGTAACGGGAAGTCGCCATAACGGCGACTTTCCATTAATTACTACAACTTGATTGATTACTACAACTCGCAGAGAACATATTAGCCGCTTTTCTTTCTTGGAAGTATGATATCGAGTGCCTTGGAATTGTATTGTGTAAATTTGACACATTTGCAGACCGTCCATCGTAATTTGCACCTGAAGGGGAATAAGAAGCAATTCTGATTGGCATTTCCCTGGATGTACAGGTATGCACTGTGGCTGCTGGAACGGTCTCATGACTCTAGCCGTTGCCACGCAACCATGTTCTTTGGCCTGGCGTTCCCCTTCCGTTCGCTGCTGGAGCTCTTTGACCAGCAGGACGGGCTCCGCAAGCTCCTCAACGTTATGAGCACACTGGACGTCTTCGTACGCGGTAGCAACAGTGACTCGGCGACCCCATCGGATGACCAAGTGTTTGCCAGCCGTCAGACAGCGCGGCACGTCTGTGTGGCCCTCAAGCGTTACTTTGAAGCGCACCTGGCGCACAAGGCGGACCACCTGCGGAGGTCCCACACCCGCAACGCCACTGCCACTAGCAGCAGCACCAGCATTACCAGTGCAACCTCGTCATCCCCTCCGCCATCTCAATCTGCCTCGGCGACGACTCCATCTGCTTCGAGGTTGGTGTTGATGTTCATGTGTGTGTTGCTTAGCAGCGGGAACAGTGCATATGCATGCACGTTTTCACTGAACCCTTTGAAACGCTGTGTACACAATTGTGTAGAGCACTTGTTTTTGCTATTTGTATCCACTAGGGGCTAAGAAAGAGCAAGACACATTGAGGTTTGGATGAATTCAACCTACATCATAATAAATTTGTGTTCACTTTACTTCATTTTACAGTGTACTGTTGTGTACGATCACTTTGCTGAAGGCACTACCATGTTCAAGTCTTAAATGTAAACATTTCGACAGAAGTCTGTCTGGCTGGGTGGAAGAATTAAGAAGTTGAAATACCTCCAGCCACAAATTCTTGGAGGAAACCCGACGTTTCGAGACCGGCTTGGTCTCTTCTTCAGGGGTGACTGTGCTGATCAGGGAGGCTTTGTCGCAGCTTGTTTTTGGCTCCGCCTTTCTCTTTCCCCCACGTTCCGGAGGCCGTGCACGTAGATCGGAGGCATTGTTCCGAGGGACCAGTTCACATTCGCAGGTGTGTTCTGGATGTGCCACGACTCGAGTAAGAGCCTGCGAATGTGAACCGGTCCCTCGGAACAATGCCTCCAATCTACGTGCACGGCCTCCGGAACGTGGGGGAAAGAGAAAGGCGGAGCCAAAAACAAGCTGCGACAAAGCCTCCCTGATCAGCACAGTCACCCCTGAAGAAGAGACCAAGCCGGTCTCGAAACGTCGGGTTTCCTCCAAGAATTTGTGGCTGGAGGTATTTCAACTTCTTAATTCATGTTCGAGTCGTATGACATCATGGATCCCACGAGCCACGTCAAAAGTATTACTTTTTCTCTGCTCGAAATGAACATAACAGAAAACAAATTTGCACTATATTTCTGGCCTGAGATTTCATTCAGTTTATGCAAAAAACATAGCACAAATGCCTTCAGGGTAAAGAGATATTTAATTACAATTTAATTGGGATTGATTACTATGGCACGCATAAATTAACGTGTTACGACATCGCTTTTGTTGTCATATTATATCAAGTGCCTTGACATAACGTATCGATTTGACACATTTACAGACAGTTCATCATGGGTGGTGTCAGAAAGGGTTAATTCGTGACGATAATCGACTCGCTGTGCACTATTTGCTGAATAAGGCCACCGTGCAACGGCACTTCTGGGTGCCATTATGAGAATGGGACTGCAACCTATTCCAGGTGCGAGATGTTTCTGCTCTATACACTGAAACCTCATTATAACAGTCACATCTGACACAAAAGTAACTAATATATCTGAAAATTCGTTATAAATCTAGATTCATAACTGTGTCTATGACAAGGCTATTCATCTGCTTTGTTATAACCAGTAATTCATTATGTTTGTGTCTGTTGTGTCAAGATTTGAGTGTAATCGAATGTTTGCTCTCGCCACACACGATTGGTCAAGGCTCAGGTAAGCATCGTGAACAGGGGATGTACACGTGAGGCTGTACCGATTGCGTGCAGTGAGGATGAATGTTCTATTATACAATGCGTACAAGATCTAACCCTTGGAATGCTGTGCAGCAGTTGCACAGTAACATGGGTGATGGGGGTGTGGTCACTGTAGCAACAGTCTGGCATGGCCAGCAGCCTCTTCACCAGTGATCACAGGCTCAGGCATTGAAATTGTCACTAAGCCTTGCCGGTTTACTTCGTAGCTGTAGCTGACAGTACCTCAGAGCTGAATGCGGATACTCGCAAGTCACGATATTCTGTGACCGTTGTTGTTGCTTGAACTTCTCCTCCCAATAACTTCACAAAAGGAGAAAATATGTGCTGACCTTTGTGGCAGCACTGGCTACGACACCAGTATGGCCGATCGAGATCAGCGTTCGCTGCAGCTGCACTTTGCTTATGTGAAAACTGTCGTTGCTGCTAAAACGTTTAAAAGTGGACATTGCTTTTTCCTCAAATGTGTAATTTTTGCGTCTCCTAATTACATCAGGATATCGTGTCTCCTAATTACATCAGGGTGTTTCTGCCTCGAATAGAAGCTGTACCGATGTTTTTATTGCCAGTGATAGGGATGAGCTCTCTCTGACACCTTAGAGCCTTGTGGTTGTGAGTTGGCCTGTCGGTAGAAAGGTGGGCAATTGTACGGATCAACTGTGGTTGCTTGTCACACACCACGTGTCAGTTCAACCAGCTTGAAATGTGGTGTGTGTATTTGTACGTGCTTCCCGAGTGAGAAACTACTGCTCATTTAACTTGCTTGTGCTGCGTATCGCTGCATAAGATAACGTTGCTGGGAGACACTACCATGGTCGATCAGGCTGATGGGGCAATGAGCGTGGCACTGTTCCAGGAGCCACGGCAAAATTACACTGTGGGACCCCGATTATACGTCCTCCGGTTTTGCGACGACCCGCATTTTACCACAAATGGGTTCGGTCCCAGCAAAACCCCATAGAAATAATGTAATATGACACAATTTTACGCCTACCCTGCATTGTACGACAACTCTCCGATACCGTCCAAGAAAAATATCACTTTTTTTTACTCGAATGTAACGCCGACCAAATATTGGTGGTCGCAAAGTAAAGACTTATGTGCCCCTAGGTTGACGATTAGTTAAAAGAATAGAGTGAGACAGGTACAGTATGCCTTCATAGAATGGAAAATGTATTCTCGTGGCAGTTCATGTGCTTCTGTGATCCAATTTTCGTGGCTGTAACTTCTGGATACACCTCGATCACATTCATATCCAGGGCCGTTACCTAGACCAGCTCTATCCACCCAGAGTAGCTTAATCTACAGTAAAACCTCGTTAATTAAAAGTCACTGGGACTGTGAAGAATCTTCTAATTAAGCGGGTTTTCGAATTAACGAAGCATACAAAAAGCTGGATGTAAGGAACTTTGAATTACTGAAAGTAATCACAGGTGGTCGTTTGCTATGCCTGCTAGTCTTCGACTCCAAGGGTTATGTTATCCAGCAATACTCGGGTCCAATTTTGCCGCAAACCTGGGGAAACGGTGGGCCTCACTGCTGCCGGCGCAAGAAAAAAAAAACACGGTCTCGTGGTCAGCTGAAATGCGCGCCTGCTGAAAAGACTTGCTTCACTGCAACACAGTGGTGACACACGGCCAGCATGTCACTTGCTTCTCGCAGCGTCAGCGCGTCACGACGTCACCATTCGCCCATTCTTTCTAACAGAATAAAGAATTTAATAACGGCCAGGGCGACGGAATTCACGATGTGTTCTGGCTGAAAAACATGATCTCTGAAAATTACGAACAGAGTTTTCCAAGTGGGCGTTGCAGAACTCCGCCAGCAGTGCAAGTGCATAAATTGCCGGAGTGACCACCAATCGGAGGTTTGCATGCATCACGAATTCCGTCCGACTGTCCTTTATTATTATTTATTTTTGCAGAAAGAATGGTTAAATCACGACGCACTGATGTTGCAAGAAGCATGCAACATGCTGCCCACATGTCACCGCTGTGTTGCAGTGAAGCACATCTTCTTTCCGCAGGCACACATTTTAGCTGACCACAAGCCCGCTTTTCTTTTTTTACTTTTTTTCTTGCGCTGGCAGCAGCGAGGCTGGGATGCTTCACTTGTCACTCATTAGTATCGCTACACTGCATTGCTTTGTGGTTCCTAAGGGCTGGTCGTCTCCGCGGATTTGCGGCGAAATCGGGATCAGGAATTGGCACATGGCACCCAGAGTTTTCGAATGAACTGGGCTTGTGCTGGCCGCCACTTCAAATTATCCACTACATTGCAAAATACGGGACTGCAGAAATCCTTCGAATTAAGTGGGATTTCGAAATAACAGAGTTCGAATAATGAGGTTTTATTGTAGTTGGAAAGCTCGTCTTTGATATCTGGATATCAAGTTTTTGGCCCATGGAAACTTTTCCTGGTTGACATACAGCTGAATACCTCGCTTTGTTTGCTGTACTCTGTTACAGGCCTCGAGCACGCAAAAAGGACGCGACGCAGCTACGCTCAGCTTACACAATAATTTTCCCTTGACGCGAACATTCATAACAGCGGCGCATCACCAAGTTGCACTTCACAAGGGAATAAATATGAGAAGCACAGCTCACTCGCACACAAAAGCATCCGACGCAAACTCGCAACAAAATGCGCTCCATCGCCATTATGTGATGGCAATGACGCTGTATCTGACTCTTCTGACAAGAGGCTGTTGCCAGCGCAGTTTCGGTTTCGTTTTTATGTGCAGGCAATTTTTGGACTCTATTTATCGGAAAGATGCACGTCGGATTCGATTTGTTTTTTTAATTTGAGAATAAAGATTTGCCCACAACTCCAGTTAAATGCTTAGCTGCCATTTTCAAAAATAATTTATTCTACCTTCTTTGGAGAAGTGCAGCGTCGTGCCGTGGGCTTATTCAGGCGGCCTGTATCTGTTTTTTGGGCAAGACTGAGTGACACTGCTCATATTCTTAGTTTTTTGATTATACGACAGTTTTCTGTGGTCCTCTCAAAGTTGTATGATCAGAGCTCCACTGTATTTGTTTGCTCGGAATCGATATAACTGATAACAAATGGCTTATGTATTTCGAGCTTGATAGTTGATTATTTTTGTAGAATAATAGAACATGACTGACTTAGTGTTTGTTTACACACCAGTTATTATTAGGTACTGAAAAATGCACACATCAGCATATTACCACATGTTCTTTCATGCAATAGAATTGAAAGAGCATTGAAATAAAGTTGTGTGAATTAAAAAAAAAAACTCAAATTTGGGCGAGTTTAACGCTTGTCTAATCATCTTGTTCCCTCTCGTGTCCTTGTCTTTCGCGCTTCTGGTTCAGTTATGTAAATTTGAAACATTTACAGACAGTCCATCATAATTCCATCTAAAAGGGATATCTTCTGCAACATTTCCTGCTGTGCGTGAAACTGAGTGTGGTGACGCCTTTCTTTGTTTGCATTTGTACACACACAGGAGCCTGGAGCCGTGGTCGTCATCTGGCACCAACACTGTCACGGCATCATCGACAGCAGCGTCTGCAGTGGTGTCGACGGTGGTCGGCCACCGGTGCCGGGCGGCACGCTTCACGGGCGAGGCGGTGTCGGAGAACATGTGGACGCTGCTGGAGCTCCTTCCTGCACGTGCGCGCTGGTTGCCTGTTGAAGAACTGGTGCGGCTGGGTGGGGTGTCGCTGCTTCTGCAGACGGTGGCGCTCGCATACGACTGGAACCACTCGGGCAAAGCGGACACTGTGCGCGCTGCCCTCGACGTTCTCGCTGTCTGCTCGGTGGTGCCGCGAGCGCAGATTGCTCTGTGCCAAAACGTGGCCCTGCCCTCGGGCCAGGTCCGCTCGGCTGCCGGCATGAGGTGAGTAAATGTGGCTTCTCTTGATCTCCTCCACACTCGGCGACAGCTTAACTTGGCAGTTGAATGAAGGATAGAGAGGCGGGGCTTCCGCACATTCGTGCTGCTCCGCAAGTAGTACAGCAGCTTGCGGCTAATTTCGGTTTTGCTCGCTCGAATTGTTAACATGTCTAAAAAAAACATACACACGAAAAATGTGAATGGGAGAGACAATTTGATTGGTCAGCGTACGTTTTAGTGTCATAGGGAACCCAAGCTCAAGTTTGCGGCGCGACAACAGCGCCGTGCCAGCCGCGCTGCGGCTCTGTCGGAAAGCTCTGAACCTTAGCGTGGCCGACTCAGCCCCTTTCACGGTAGCGGTAGCGCACGTGCGCACGCGTTCTACTCTCGGTGCGGGTAACTGGGGGGCCGTCAGCTGGGTACGTTGAACCGAGAGGCTTGCTGTGCGAAGCTGCGCATTTCAGCAATGGCAGAAGCGACCCCGCGGAAGCGCAAGCGTGGTGCAAAGTATTGCGGTTTAGCGGCCAGCCACAACAGTGCAGACAACACCAAGGCACACGATTCACCTGTTAAACTGTATCGTTTCCCGGGCGTGTCGTACGAGAAATAAAGGCGGCAAGCGTGGATAGCTGACAGCGCTGTCTCGCCTTCTATTTTGGCTGTCTGAGTTCATCGCTTTCGTTCGTTCCGACTACCTGAATCGGTAAGTAACGCGGCGCATGCACGCAGCGACTACATTAAAGGACCCCTGACACCAAAATTGAAACCTCGAGATGTTTTTGTTGTTTGACTTTCCTGTATACGGGGACACATCCGACTGATTATTAATGACGAACGTTGCCTTTAAGATATCTTAATTTGGTTTTAAAAGTAAGCGTGAGTGCTCATTTGAGTTGGCTGCACCTCGCGACATCCTGGTATGACGTAGATGGAGGCCCCGTGTGACGTGGAGTTCCACGAGTACCCGGCGAGGCCTATTGTTCCGCACCCCTCTCGCTTTGTTATCGGGCTGCTCTCAAGGTAGTTTTCGTGAGGGGACACGCGCTTAACAGGTTTAACCCATACTATGGTACCATACCCATACCGAGGCACCCACATACTTTCAATCTCTACCGCGCGTGGGGCCCCGATTTGAAAACCGCGCTTTCAACGTCACCACAGCTTGAGTGCACGTGGTCTCTGACGCTCCCCCGCATGGGGCGCTAGTTTCTTGTGGTTTTTAGGCGGGCGTTTTGAAATGACGCTAAAATGGTCACAATTAACTACGCTAGAATTAGTTATACGATACGCTAGAGCATTTACGATTTAACTTAGGGATTACCAGACACAAAGCTACAAATTACAGTAAAAAAGTCACCAGCAAAAATTTTGCTGTCAGGGGCCCTTTAATGATTACTCGCTGTCTTCTCGTATTGTTAAAGTCCAGTTACGGTTGTAGGTGAAGCAACTTTGTGTTTTGATTCCTCGTGTTCGTGAGACCTACCAGTCGTTGTTGAACGTTCACATTCACGTTATACTGTTAGCATTGCGCGGTTGGTTGAATTCAACTGAACTCGGCACATTGTCAGAAGTTCGGCGCCTGCAATTCACTCGTCGGGAAGGCTGCTTTATCACGCCGGAACGGACGTCCGTGCATTTTCAGCATGCTTTGACATCGTTCTGCAGGTTTGCTTTGTTTTTGTCACTTTATTAGTGTGATATATATTTAAACCGCTAAATACAACTGGCACTTAATACATGCTTTGCAATTGCAACCTTGAAGTAACCTTCTGTCACCTTCTGACTTTGTGCGATTTTGTAGCCGCATTCGCGCAGCAGGTTTTATACGCCTGTCAAGTCGATATCATAAAAAGAGACTGCAAGCATGACGCGAGAGCCGAAAAAACGAGGCGAGCAGTTCATCTTGCTTCACAGTGGTTAAAGCTGAGCTAGCTGCCTCGCGTCTTAATCGGCGGGTGATTCTCCAGCGGCACGGAAGACTTGACTCTAACCTTCTCAGGAAGCAGTGCCATGGCCGTATAATCTTTTTTTCGCACGCCGCAAACGTTTGTTCACGAAAGTACACGGCTGCTACTGTAAGCATGCCATATCAAAACAACAATCATATGATTCGTAGTCCACGCCGAAGGACATCGATAGCGTGTACGGCTTCATTTCGGAATGCATGTGGACCATTATTCATCTTAACATGACAGAATGAGACTTACCTCGAGGTATGCGTCCTACACAGTGTAATCGCGACTTGGGAAATGCATTTCGCTTTGAGTTGCACGTCGTTGTTATCGATCGTCTGCTCTTCACCGTTAACGTGATTGACGAGCCTTTTTCATATTATCAAGTTCGCTTTTCGGAAGTGCCAGTCAAGCTTGAAAATCCTTTTGAAGCCGCACTGCAAGCGGTACATTGTGAGGCGGCGCAAGTGCACCGCGAGAGCTCTGCACGTGCAAAGCGAGCGGCAACGTGGTGGAGAGAAGGGAAAACACGCGCTGCTAACACCCCAGTTTCTCTTTTTCTGCCAGAGATGGCGCTGCCTGTCAAGAGCAGCAGCGCCGCTAGGCGTTGCTTGGGAAGCCTATATTACGAGTGTATTTTTTTTTAGAACTAAACAGCGTGTTTGTGGCTGCACACTGACTGTCTACGTCAAGGAAGCCATGTTTACTTTGCAGACGGGTGTGCTGAAAGGTGGGGCTGTTTCAGAAATGGAAAAAAAAAGGAAGGTATCCTTGCAAAGTGAACAGTAACTGTATTTCACCTACGACTGCCACGCAACTGTTTGAGTCTCATAATAAATAATGCAGTATTTATTTCAACAAGGCAAATGAGAAAATTAACAATAAACATAAGTACCGTATTTGCACGAATATAATGCAAATTTTTTTCCTATAATTTGCGAGTTAGAAAGGCGCCTCACATTATATTCGGGTTCGTGACACAACTATAGCGTGAACTTTTTCCAACCTTTTTTTCTTTAAAAATCTTTGTCCTTGGAACGTGCGTCGCACATTCCAGGAACTTGGCGGGTTCTTCGTGCCAAATAGCACATTTTATTCCGACCTGTGCTTCCAGTGATCGCGCATGGGAAGGCACTGTGGTGCCGACGCCTGCCCAGCGTCTCAGAGCACCACTGTTCAGTACAGAAACACGTGTGCATTGCAGTCGACGCATGCACCGCTAGGGTAGGGTCTGCTGCTGCCATCGCATTGTGCCGCTAGCGCCAGGGGGGCCACAGTGGCAACACACGAATAACAATCATTTCGTAATAACTACGCTACCCTACACCTTGCGTTTGCTCCTTGTTGTGTTTTGTTTGTACTGTGTTTGTGCTTGCTTCCGCATTACCTGTTATAATGAACAGGCGTACAGTCGACGTCCGATTTCCCGGACGCCCGAAATTCCGGACATGCCTGATTTCCCGGACTCATCTGTGGCACCGTCAAGTTCCCCATAGAGTCAGTGTATTAAAAAGTCCGAAATTCCGGACGCTTATAGCGTTCGCCATCCGATTTCCCGGACTTTTTACTGCTAACCGCCGACCCAAAGTCACCACCGACGCCGCCATTTTAGTTGTTTTCATATCCTCGAACCCACCATACTCGCATCGCAGGTGTGGCCAGCAGCACCGCCGCACCGCGCCGCGGCTGCCGTAACCTCGAAACCGCATGTGTCAATCCGTTGCCAGCCATAGCTTAGCCAAGCCAAACCTCACTGTGTTCGTTCATGTGTTGTTTTGTCAGCTGTGCCAGCTCTGCGGTCGTGTCTGCGGTTGATCGTTTGCTGCTGCGCGCTACCTTCTGTGATCACATTTCCCGACCTTCAGCATCCACCGAGTTCCTAGCTGTTTCGTGCTGCGCTTTTCGTCGAGCGGATTCGCCGTTTACAGCAATGGCACCGACTGCTCCTTCGTCTTCGTCCGCGCCTTCGAAGCGCACAAAGCCACCTCGTAGGCTCACGATGACGAACTGCCATCCGCGGACGTTGCCTTCGACGATCTGCGCGCTGGCGGCGTGTTGATTCCAGCCGAGATAACCCTTGAGGGCTTCGCCGACGCTGACAAAGACCTCGAGCTATGTGCGGAGTTGACCGATGACGAAATCATTCATCAAGTTACGGAGGATTCCGATGACTCCGACACCGAGAACGAAGAGCCAGCTCCTACACAGCCAACGAACACGGAGTTGACACGAGCACTGATGACACTGTCATTGGTGTACAGCGGCAACATGACGTTGACTGAAATTGAGGCAGACATAATCGCGAGCAAGCGGACCGTGCAAAAGAAAATAAGCGACTTCTTTGCGCCCAAGTGCTGACCTATGAGGTAGTGCCGGCCACGTCGTATTTTTTTTTTTTATATATAAACGGCTCTTTTCAGAGCCACCTAATGAATGCATTGGCTGAATTGCTATGGGAATCTTGTACTCCGGCTGTGACCCTCTCCGTCAGCGAAAAATACCTACCAAAAATGTGCGTTTTCACGTGCATTTGTTTTTCCGGACTGCCCGATTTTCCGGACGTTTTCGCGCTCCCTTGAGGGTCCGGGAAATCGGACGTCGACTGTAATCGGTATACCGCCCCATTTAAGAAGCGGGCGATCCTGCTGGCTGAAGAGAGAGGCTATTCAAGTGCAGCACGGCATCTCGTGCGGCATCAAGTATGGCACAGCCTCTTTTGCCCTTGTCGTTCACGCTGCTGGATTTAACTAAGGAAAACCAACAAGCCCAAGCCACCCTTGTAAACCATTGAGAATGTTACCGAAGCAGTGTTTAGAGGCTTGAAAAAAGAAATGACAATGTGCAAGCATAACTTTGCATAAGGGAGAAGGTCTTTTCAAGCGAAGCTTGTCATGACATAGATTTTGGCGGCGGTGTCGTGCGTGAAAAACCGGGTGCTGGTGAGCGTATTGAAATGTGGCCCTCGAAGGTGTGGCAGTCACACATGTATTTGTATGCCGTTTTCCAATTATTTATGCTTTCTCAATCATGGGCTTTTCAGTGATCAGCCATTTCTGATATGGCGATCTGATCTTTTACGAAGGTTATCGAAGTGACTTGTCATTTCACGTTGGCACATTTAATTGTTGGCTGGATATGACCACATGATCGTCGTTGTTGCCTGTGGCAACTGAAGTGTGGCGCTGCTGAGCACATAGGTGAAGGTCCTATTCCCCGCATGGAGGAAGGAAAAAGTTAGAAGGAGGGAGCATTGCGCAATGCGATAGAAAGAAAGAAAAGTTCTGTGTCAGGCACACACACGCCAAGCTTCGCTTGCCTCCATTTTCCCAGTAAAGCAAGGGCTTCGAAATTTTTGAATTATTTTTCACTTCCACACACGTGTTACAGCACATAAAGAGGGCTCACCTTGTGAACATGTCAAGCAGTTCATTTTTCTTCATGATAATTCGCAATGAGTGCATTGCCAAAAGTATCTTCAATGTGCTGCTGCCTGGTGACACGCAGTTTCATAATTTGTTTTAAAAAGTAATGAAAGCTACTGTTACTTATCGTTCTGAAACTTTGTAACGATGCACACGAGGTTGTGGACGGGAACGCGTTAGGTTTAGAAATTAATAGGCATAAGATGCAGCTCGCACAGGACAGTTTGGTTTGGAGATCCATTTGGAGAGGCCTTCATTTTGGCAGTGAATAAAATAGGCTTGTGATGATGACACATTCAATATTTGATTCGTATTTGAAAACTCCAATATTCGCAATCCTTTGGTGGTGATACATTGCAACCACTGCTTTTCCAGCGTCATTCTGGCTGCAGCCGATGGGGAGATCGTGGCTGACCCTGACGTCCAGAGGTCGGCCCTCAACGTTGTGATCAACTGCGTCTGTGGACCGATGTCGAGGGTGAGGAAATTAGTGGTTTTCATTGTTGTGCGTTTTCGTAACTCTTTTGGCGGCAGTAATGTCATGCCGTCAGTAGGCACTGTTGTGTAAGGATGCAACAAAATGGGTGTTTTGGTATGTAGGTTTAGAGGCTTTCAGTTGTGCATGTGTGCATAGTGAAGTGTTCAGCTGAATATGCATGTTCGAAATGGGCCGCCCATTTCGAACATGCATAACCAATTCCAACTTGCCCAGGCATTAATTCTTCTGCATTCAGCTGAAACCAAGCCCAAGTTATGTTGTGTAGTGGTTAAAATACCATATGCTTGATCTAAATACCGGATATTTTTCACAGAGAGTTCATCCATACAGTTGAAAACCATTTACCAAACTGCAGTTCATGAAGGCCAGTGGACAATTTTAATAGTTTGTCCACAAACTACTTAACTATTGCAGTTTGCCTTGTTACCAGTGGCATAAACATGAGCAACTGAATTGGTGGCACAGAGCTCGACCAGAAAAACACTGAACTAACTCACAGCGATGGAGCGTATTTTATTCACTGCTTGTGTAAACTTATGGCAGTGGTGTTTTCAAGTCTTTGTTGGCAAGAAATACTTGTTAGTCGCAACGAAAACTTGCCCAGCTTAGACGATGCATCTCAAAATGACAGTTATTGTTCGATAACCTGGCCACAGTTTCCATTGCATATGCCATAATACCGGGTACACTAAAGCACTCTAATGTGCAAAGTCGTTTTATTTCTGCCAGCGGAATGTGGAGTTTTGAATTAGCAGCATACTTACCCAAACTTATTCAGTGTTTCTTTTTAATGGCAGTAAACTAATCAATCTGGTACTGTCGACTATAGTATCTCGATTAGGCGCAGTCAACAACATTAAGATGCTTTAGTTTTAATTAATGTATGCTTCTCTTTCCCGTGACAACAGTTGGGAGGCAGCATCGGCCGAGTTGTGTCGGGCAGCGTGCGAAAGCGGGCAGCGATCAAGAGCGGTGAGGACCTGCTGAGCAAGATGTGGAACTGCGTACGGGCCAACAACGGCATCATGGTACGAGCTTGCCCTCTTTCTCTCATGGAAGGTGGCACCAGACGTATAATTAGCATGCTTTCTGGCAATCGTCTCGAGACGTCCACTGACACCACGAAGCTTTACGGCGAAAATTCTAGTAGTGCTAGTACTTTTGGGGGCTAACGACATGATACCAGCAAGGTCTAGCTGTTGTGCTGGTGGCTTTGGCTGTGTACGATCTTTACCGTACGAACCCCATGCCCCCTGAAATTCACTGGATTCTATCTGCCCCTTAACGAGTGTTGATTAGAGTGCCCTGGATTAAGAATAATTGTTGGGGTTTTGCGTTCCAAAACCACGATATGATTGTGAGAGATGCCACTGTGGAGGGCTCTGGTAATTTTGACCGCATGGGGTTCTTTAACATGCACCTAAGTCTAAGCAAATGGGCCTCTAGTATTTTGCCTCCAACGAAATATGACCGCTACGGCCAGGATTCGATCCAGCGACCTTTGCGTCAGCATCCAAGCACCATAACCACAAGACCACTGTGGCGATTACCCTGTATTAGTACCAGCAAGCGTAATAGCATGTAGGCTTAGCCAAATGTTTACTGGTGTTTTAATTAGAGCTGTGCGAATAGCAAAATTTTGGGTGCGAAGCGAATTCGAATAATAAAGATTGAGTGCGAATCGAATCGAGTAATTTTGAATAATTTTCGAATATTTCTCAAACATTTTTCGAATAATTCGAAGTGAAATTACAGAAAAGGTTGCAGAGAATCCCTAAGTATGATCTTGTGAGATCGCAACATGAAAGTGTTTCTTTTCGCTAGGTTGATGAAGCGCTGGTGGGGTCATACTTCATAGTTGTCTTTCTTATCAAGAGTGAGGCAATGTAGAGGCCGAATTGTATTTATGTACATGATTTGGTGCAACCAAAGTGTTGCCGACAACACTTTACACGTGATAGGCAGGGATGCCATTTCCTCAGCCTCTCCTCCTCTTTCAACTTCTGTGGAACCCCAACTGATGTGGCGGAGAAGGGTGTGCTCCCTTCAAGTCCGGAGTTCCAAATCTGCCTCGTAGACGTCGATATATAAGAACATCTGAAATTTTGGATGCTAAAAAGCTTCGGCGTCCGATTTTTCGGACTTCCTGCCCAAATTTCAGGTCCAAAACAGTATTAATTGAGCCCCCAACTCTGCCACATCTTTCATCTCCATATTGGAACCAGCGTTTTCTTGAGTTAATACATTTGCGACCGTAGCGGAGCTTGAAAGGCAGCTTTGCCGCAATACGGGGGTGTGATGAGGTGAAGCATATTGAAAATCTAGGGACCACTTCCAAACGGACGTTGACTGTCTCTTGGCTAAGTTCGACCGTAACAGACCTTGAAAGGCAGCTTTGCCGCAATACGGGGGTGTGATGAGGTGAAGCATATTGAAAAATCTAGGGACCACTTTCAAACGGACGTTGACTGTCTCTTGCCCAAGTTCGACCGTAACGGAGCTTGAAAGGCAGCTTTGCCGCAATACGGGGGTGTGATGAGGTCAAGCATATCGAAAATCTAGGGACCACTTCCAACCGGACTTTGTCTCTTGGCTAAGTTCGACCGTAACGGAGCTTGAAAGGCAGCTTTGCCGCAATACGAGAGTGTAATGAGGTGAAGCATATTGAAAATCTGAAGGGGTCACTTTCAACCGGACGTTGGCTGCATTTGTCTTTGGGAAGTTCGAATAGTTCGAATAGTAAAATTTCAGTGCGAATCGAATCGAATAGCAAGCACTATTCGAAAAATATTCGAAATTTCGAATATTCGCACACCCCTAGTTTTAATCAATACCCTGCTGTAATTAAATGTGTGTTGTTAATCAAACTGCACCTTTAAATAATCAAGTAAGTTTGTTGAGGTTACAGATCAGCCTTTTGCCGACAAACTAGTTCTTGCTGGTTGGTAGTGCATTTAACAAGCCTTATCCTTAGCTTAAGCAGCTGTAGAATGAGTTCAAATCATAGGACAACCTATTATTTTGACCTTGATCCTAATTGACAAATATTTCAGCTTCACTGGTAGTGAGTTATGCCGGGATAATGTAGTAAGCATGCTTGGCAGAAAAGGCACGCAAAACGATTTCTCCTTGCAGGTGTTGCTGAATCTGTTGACTGTGAAGAGCCCCATCACCGATGCAGATTCGATGCGTGCCCTTGCTTGCAAAGTGAGTTCTATGACCTTGCATGTTGAGCAGTTGTTTTTCTATTGCATTAGGGACAAGTCTTAGCTCAGAAAAATTGTCCACACAATCGGATCACAAGTCAACAGCTTGCGTGTAGTCGTGAATGAGGGCAGAAAGGGCGGTTAACCCTTTGAAGGTTTTCGCCGTACATGTACGGCATAGCCTGTATTTTTAAAATGTGTGCCTTTTTCGATCCTTTCTCTTTCTTGGCATGTGCTGCCACACTTCAGGAATAAATTTTTTTCACGCACCAATGTCTCTCCATTCTATTTTTCTTTTTTGCTTGCCAAAGTGGTGCGCCAGCTATCGCTTGCCCATCCGAGCACATTCGCGATGTGGCTGGTTTAAAATGCGCGCCTTTCTCGATCATTTGTCTTGCTTGGAATGTGCTGCTGCGCTTCGTGAATACATACATGAAATTTTTTTCATGCGCCGATGTCTGCCCGTTTTTTTTTTTTTTTTTTCCCCGGTTTAGTCCTTAGGGTGGTTTTCACATGTCGCGCCCGAACGTTTTTTACCAGAAAAGTACTCTTAGTGCGCTTATTTTTGTCTGTCTGTGAGCCATTTTTAATACAATGCATAATATTTATTTATAAAAAAGTGTTTTTTAGGAATTTTGCTTGATGTTACTACGAATAAACTGTGTGTATGTAACAACAAAAATGATTTTTTTTTGTCACTTTACGGTCGCGCAAGAAAATTTTAGACAATTTTTTCTTAAATAGAATCGTCTGAAGAATTGGACTCCATTTCGCAAAAAAAATTCGACCCTCAAAGGGTTAAACAGGGCAAAAGGGGCAGCGGTGACATTAAAGGGGTACTGACACGAATATTTTCAGTTGTCGTTTTTTTGCGTCAAATGAAGGGTCAAGCCCTCAAGAGCCTAGAAAAGGTAGTGCTAAGCGCAAGTGCGCCCTAAAAAAGTAATTACAGTATGTTTTTAAAAGCTAGTTTCGGTTCGTACTGTACCCCGACGTCACAACACGAGTATGAGCTTCTCGTCACGTGCTCGCACAATATATAGTGACGTTTCCACGGCCACTCCGCACCGTGGCTCCGTTGGTGACGCACAAGCGGCCATCTTGGAAGTTTTGGTACCTAACGTCATCACAACTAGCGAGACTGCTGCGTGATGTCACCAGAATTTGTACTGTAGCCTGACGTCAAGCTAGTATCGATGTCAGTAGGTGCGCCATGGAAAAATTGACTTTAATATCGAATTAAAATATCTTATCAGCATTTGCTGAGCTTCTCATTTGCTCAGAGCCATCTGTGTATAGAGGAGATTTGTACGGCAGAGTAAACTCGCCTTCGAAAAAAGGTGTCGGTACCCCTTTAAGTTTGTTAGTGCACTCAAACCTCGATATAACGAACTCGGATATAACGAATTATCGGTTATAACAAAGTAAGTGAACGATAGTCTTGTCAAATACAGTCAAATACAGTGTTAAAAATAAATGTTTATAACGAATTTTCGGATATAACGAAGTTATTTTTGTGGCAGATGTGACTGTTATAATGAGGTTTGAGTGTAAATAAACGAACAGATGCCATCACCGCCTGAACTTGCATTTTTTTTTGTAATTGACAGTTTGTTTGCATTTGCTTCTTGTCATTTTTTGTGCATTTACTTAAAGCTTTCATTATTTTCTTATGCTTTCCTTTTATTATATAGTGATTCCCTTGCATGTTAATTGTAACATACATTTCTCTCTTCATTGTAGGATATTTAACAATGTTAGGCTTGTGCGAATGGTAAATTTTAGGTTCGAAGCGAATAGTGATTTTGGTCGAATAATTTCGAACCAAATTCGAATAGTATATATCACATATTATTAAAAAAACGAGCATATTTGTCATGACCCAACCAACCTGCACAATGTTTTTTTTTTAAATTGTAACAAGGCATGCACAACTGTCATTCTTTTTGGTTCAAAGAAAATGGAAGTAACTTTGAATAGTAGCAGGATTGGGCTTTCGGTAGAATACAAGTGATAACCTGTAAAATATGTTACGTTTTAAAATTTACTATACTAAGCCGGTATAACAAGCTTTTAAACTTAAAAAATGATGAATCGATGAGGGTAATATGTTCACCTAGCCTTGAAGTGGGGCTTTGCGGCAGTGCGCATTTTTCTGGGAAAGGTGTATTCACGGTATAGCACCCCTTCACTGCAGTGAAACCACCTTTACAGGAGATTACAAGCGGACAGTGCGATTTTGTTTGGAAAGGTGTATTCACGGTACAGCACCCCTCCACTGCAGTGAAATCACCTTTACAGGGGGGTTACAAGCGGACTAATATACACCTATTCGTTCATTTCGAATACTTTGAAATTTTAAATAATTTAAATTTGAATCGAAGCGAATTCGAATACTGTATTATTCGTTCGAATATCCGAAGTGCTCGAATATTCGCACAAGCCTAAACAATGTCTTTCATTCTTTATGGTTTGTGCGATTGCCCTAGAACTGATGTTTGCTTTTTAGTTGCATTCTTGTAATATTGTGATTATCTTGCACATTTAAACTTCCATGCACTTATTTCTTCATTGTAATAGCGATGTTTTCTTATGATTGGTGCAACTGTAGGCTGCTTATACCATGTAACATTTTTTTTTTTTTTTTAAGATTTCTTGTCAGATCCTAGGGATGGGTGAATAGTAAGTTGAGGTTCAAGGCAATTCCAAAGCGAATGGTGATTTGGTCAAATAATTTTGAACTGAATAGTTCAAATAGTATATACAAAGTATTACTAAGAAAAATGACATTTTTGTCACGACCCAACTAACATGCACAGTATTTTTAAGAATCAGAACTAGGCACCTGGGAATGTCACTTTTTTGGTTCGAAGTGAAGTGGAAGCAAATTTGAATAGTAGCAAGATTTGTACAGCAGTGGGGTGCAAGTTATGACTCGTACAATACGTTAAGTTTTAAAAATTACTATACTTAGCACATAAGAGCCCTTATAACACGCTTTTAAACTTAAATAATTGAGGTGAAGGCAATGTGTACATTTAACTTTGTAGTGTGGCTTCACCGCAGCGTGCATTTCTTCTGTGTGGGTGCTTTCATGGCATGGCACGTTCGCGCTGCAGTGAAACCACCTTTACAAGGGGGGGGGGGGTATATGCACTCGAATATACCATATTTACTCGATTGTAATGCGACGACGGTTTCATTGTGTCCGGGAAAAAAAAACTGTAGTTCTGGTATTCGGTTGCAACGCGAGGGTTGACTTTAGGTAGCGATAATCTGGAAAAAAAAACTCGCGGTACATTCGACTAAATACGGTACATATATTCGTTCGAGTACTCCAAGTGCACGAAAATTTGCCCATCCCTACCAGATGCCCCTTCTTTGGGCTGAGGTATTTTGAAATAAAGTAATAAGCAAATATGGTAGATGTCCCTATGGTTTGTGTGAACCTTTAGTACTGAACCTTGACGCATTCTACATGTTCCGCTCTCTTGCTTGCTGATGTGGCCATCTAGCAGGCCCACTCATGTGTGTTCTTTTCTTCTGCCCCCTGCCCCTTTTGCGCGTTCATTACAGGCACTGTGTGGCTTGGCACGTTGCAGCACGGTGAAGCAAATCATCAGTAAATTGCCCCTTTTCACCAGTGGCCAGCTTCAAGGTAACAAGAAACTCTGAAATCATCATACGTAGTTGTAAAAGTCTGCAATAGCTTTCTTAATGACAAGTTTTAGTACTGCGTACATGGTGTCCATAACGGCGTTGCGTACATAATAACGGCGCATTTCGTATAGCACGCACGAGCAAAAGTTCTGCACAGGCACCCTCTGCGAAACGTTGCATTCTTATGCAAGCAGTGCCATTATGGACACTATGTACGCAGTACTAAACCTCGCTAATCTGACCTGCAGCACATGTTTTCATGCCATCCATGAATCGTGAAGGATGTGATGCATGCTGTTGGTATCGCATCTTCAGTGTTACCAACAAGCCCTGCGTGTCTGTGTGTGTTTACATTTGTCCTGTCTTTTATGTGCGCTACAAGGAAGCCTAATGAATCGCGAAGCCTTAATTGGCAAGTAAGCAGACGCGTGATGTGGCAGTTTCACTGCCAACTACAGTGCCAGGCAATTCCACGGCACAGTATATCTGACTGGAATTGTAGCACTCCAGTCCACAGTTAAGTTTTCAAGGCAAAGTCTCGCAGTAAACTAGTTTGCCATATAAACCACGAATTATCGCTGTTTAACAGTACGGCCAAGTCGAGCCACCTCTTCGCATTTACGAAGAGAAAGTGGCGCGCATTACAAATGCGGCCACGGTCTGCGGTCTAATTGTTCAGCAAGCTTACCTACTCAAGTGAAGCCAAATTTAAGAATTTGGGGAACCATCAAAAGTGTCTAGTTTGACAAGTTCTTGCTCTTTCTGCCGGTTTGTTGAGTGAAACTCCGCAGCAGAGTATCCCAGCTCCCAACTTCACTGTCATGTCTGTATATCGAGGCTTACTGGCCGACAGATGTACATATGTGTGCATATAATGGTAATATTGCATTCTTTCTTGCCTTTGCAAATATGGTGATCAGCCTATGCGATTGGTCTGCTGTGTTAGTTGTGCCAAAACTGTACCCGGAGATGAGAATCGCTACATGCTGCATTTGGATTAGTAATTAGTATAGTAAAGTAATTTTCACACAGCCTCTGCTAGTTCGTTGTAGCTGCTTCAGAAAAATACGCCTGTGTAGAAAGACTGCTCATATATTTTTTCATCTTCTTCTTTCTATCTCTTTACAGTGCTTATGCGAGAGCCTGTTCTTCAGGACAAGCGGCAGGAACATGCCAAGTTCTGCACCTCCTGCATTGAACTGGTGGAAAGGGTGACCGGAGCACCCCTGAGCCCTGGGATGGAATCCTCGCTTGCCAAGATCAACAAGGTGCACCCGCATGCACGTGTTTGTCAGTGCAGTTGTGTGCCGATATGCCAAACACGTGTGGCACCAAGGAATTATAGGCATATCTATCATAGATGGAAGGATGGCCATGGGAATGATACAAAGCAGCAGCATCTGATATTTCAGATGAGATCAGATAAATGTGGGCAGCTTGCACTAGTGATGCAAGGCTGGACTAACAGTGGAGCTTGTGGCCAACCCACATTATCAAGGTCTTAATTAGTATTGTGTTAATTAGCAGTATCTTAAATGAAAGGTCCTAATTAGTGTGGTCTTAATTAGCAAGGTCTTATCTTTGGTCCTGTCTGTTTCTCTCTCTCTCTCTCTCTGTCTCTTTCTCGCCTTTTTCGTTTATCTGTTCTGTGCTTCTCTTTTGTTTACTTCTGAAGGCACATGCATTGAAGAAATGCCTACATTGCACATATATCTTGTCAACTTCAATGTGTGACTGGCCACAGGCTTTCCTATCTGCCAAATTACTAGGCGACACAGGAAAATGCACGATAACCTCATTTCTCGAATGTACGCCGCCTAGAGCAACCTATATTTATAGTCAATCCTAAGATGAAGAAGAGGATGAAAAGAGTGCGCGCCGGCTGAGTTATTGCGTTGTACGCTCTTAAGGTTGGGACGCGGCTTTCGTATCGCGAAAAATGGCAAAAAAATCGATTTTTTGAAAATCACATTTTCAGTTTCTGTAGCCCTTTTTATATCCGATTCCAAAATATCTTCACCGAAAACCGCGTAGAAAAGCTATAAAAAAATTGTTGCGCCTGCCGAGGTGGCGAAAATTATTGGGGAAATTGCAAAAAAACACTGATTTTCAAAAAATCATAGCTCTGCAACGACGCCACCGGGCGCCGATATCTTGGGCTCATCGGAAAGCGCATTTCTCAGTCTTCAAATTCCCCGCCGCAGCTGGCTCCTCCCTTCGAAAACAAGCGCAGAAAAAGCAAATGTTCGAAGGTCGTTTCGAGCCCTCCGATTGGCCGCGTCCGCCTTGTTGCCCCAGCCCGCCTCGCCATTGGTCCGATGCTCTCTCCGGGAGATCGTCGTCTGTAGCTCGTGCGTCTCGAGCTCACGGCTGTCAAAAGTCGCGCTACTTCGTGGCGTATTCGCAATCGCTTTGTGTTCACGGCTCGACGATAACTTTGAACAAGAACTACGTTTTAGTTTGGAGCTACTAGCGGAAGCTCAGTGGGATTACGATGGCGCGCCGCACTCGTAGCGAACATCGCAAACGCGCGTCTCGGACAGACTCTTTAGCGTTGACTCGTCGGATCCGTGGTTGGAGGTTCTGTTTTTGCGCACTTCGGACGTCGTGACGAAGATGATCGCAGGACGACTCTTTGTACTCACGACCACGCATTACGTACTTTGAACCATCAGGCACCGCGGCCGGCGCGTCTACTGCTCGGAGTCGTCACTAGGCCTAACTCCGTTCACAGCGTCGGCACGCGAGACGAACCTCGAACTTTGCGGGCAAGAACAACGCGTTAGCGGACTCGCGGCAATGTGCTTCTTCGCAAGGAACGAAGCGCTTCCCCCGCCGGCTCCTCGGTACAGCGGATGGTCATTTTACGCATCGGCAGCAGGCGCGCGTCGGCGTTCCGAAATGCGAGGCCAAACACGTTGCATGCATGTCGCCGCACCTAGGCATATTGCGCATCGTCACCGAATGCCGCCACCCAGCACATCGCGTGCCGACTTCCCGAACTATGCGGCCGAGCACTTAGAGGTGAAATAAAGCACTGGTGATGCAATTTAGGCGCGCTTGGGACCGTGCTTGGTATCGCCGTAAGCGCTCATGAATCATCTGAAAAAATAAAAGCCTCGCAGAAAACCGTGTCCGCGACCGGGTGAATGATGAAGTGCATCGCAGGCGAGGTTTACAAATTAACTTGACGAGTGAAACAGGGAGATGAATTCATATCTGCCCAGTTCGCGTGTTGAATAAACTGCTAAGGAATTCCTATTCCACCAATGTCTTGGCCATAACTGCCTGTTATTTAGGAGGAAGGGATAGGTTGTCATGATGAGAGCCGCATTTAGTATCCTATAAAAATGATTGAATGATCAATTGCAATCAAGACTGTTAATTGTGTTAATGAGAGCATGAATACAAGATACAAGAAAGCTGGCAAATCATCATAGTATATGACCTACTTGCATTACAATATCTTGTTTTTTGTCATGTCTATTACACCACTTCATAACTTCGTTTAAAATTCATGCTACATGTTCTTTGTATACCAGAAAAGGATTTTAGGAAAAAAGGAAGAAAACAAAGGCACAACAGATGAAAGGCCACATGTGCAGGAGGTCCAACCTTATAAAACACCTTAAAGATCACAATCTTCTTGTGTTTTAGAGAAGCGAGGCACCTCAAACTAAAGACAGGGCACTCAAGAAACTGCACATTACGAAGGACTCAAAAGATTACGACCCCAGTGCCTTTTGATGAAGTAATATCATTGGTACAACTGTAAAAGCCGTTTTCTCAAAACGACTTTTCTTGCTTCCTGCTTAGCTTGTTCCGCTGATTTCTCACTGACCGCTGGGTCTATCTCAGTTCCGTTTTTTGTTCTATATTCCTTGAAGCACAGTTCAGGGCGTGACATTCTTGCTTTTTCAGTATGGCCTTTTGATAATTAGCTATTTGACGAGTTGCACAAAGCCTTGATGCCTGTTGCACAGTCACCTCATGAAAAATGAAAACTAAAAAAAATTTTGTTGCAAATAAAAAAATCTAAGAATGTCATGCCCGCAATCAGACATCTTAGAATGCGTAGCACTTTCCTATCGAGTTTCCTATCGCATTTTTTAAGCGAGTCAGACTTGGAACAAGAGCAGAAGGTGAAATATATTGTACATCAAAAAGTTGTAAAGATATATTCATGAAATTTCTACAGTAGCATTAAAAAAACATTTCAAATAAGTGTGCCAGTTTTCATCAAAATCCATGAAGAAATAAGAAAGTTGGTACTGAAAGCCACGTCCCCCCTTAAGTGCTGCGTGGTTTTCTGCTCATGTGAAACGGCGGAATGAAAAGCTTAAACAGCTCTGCTTTTAAAAGGCACATCATCTAATGCGTACAGTAGTGTCATAACTTCATAACATTGCCAGTCCAGGAAATAAAATGTGGTTTCTGGCAAAAAGCATGACATTGTACTTATGGCAATATGTCACGTGGTTGTGCTGGGAAAGAATGCAGCAGCCAAAATCGATAAAGATCGGACTCTTTATTGTGTCAACTTGTGCTTAGCAAAAACAAAACTCTCATAATAAAGTGGCAGCCGTGGGCACTGCTGTCAGTTGTGAAAATGTTATCTGCAGATCTCTGGCATTAGTTATCCGTGCACGTCTTCCAGTGTGATCTCTGGAGCTCGCATGTGTTCCAGAACGTTCTCTAGTATTCACGATTAGAATTCAAATATAGAAAAATTGAAATTCCTTGAGAAGTTTCTTCTCCATCAAGGTGCGACTTGCACAGGGCAATAACATTGTAACATTTCTCAGAAGAAAAACGATCACTGGGGAAAAACTTAAGCACATACATACTAATGTGTGACATTCCTTTTAGTCTTCAGATTAAAGCTTGTCTTGTTTTGGAAGTTGATGCTGGTACAGTGTGTAAGTGCATCGACATTGCTGTGACTGTGCATGTTGTCTCTCGTTTCAGTCTGAAGTGGTGGCGCAGACAAAGATCAGCTACCGTGAGAAAGACCTCTTGCAGCTAATATACCAACACCTCCAGGCCAAAGGTGGGTTGTTGCCCCCTTCTACTCTGACCACTGCACACAACTGTTTTTTTTTTTCTTTTGCACTAATTCGCACCCCAGAACGGCTCCCGCTGGATAACAGAAAGAATTCTCGGAGGCTATGCTTTTGCTGGCTGCACGCATCAGCAGCAGTTTAAGAGCCAAAGGAGGTCATAGGTGCCAACAACTTTTGGATATGAAACTGAAATTAGTCGCTGCATTAGCGACGGTCTACTATCAAAGGTAGTGTTGGTCATCACTAGATGGCAGAAAAGCGAAGTTGCCGTCATGGAGGGGCAGTGCCGGCTTGTCATCCTCACGCGTTAATGAATTTTGACTGTTTTGGTTTTCTTCTACATTGACAGGTTTGACAGACACTGCAGCCTTGTTGCAAAAAGAGGCAGGACTACCTGCACGGCCCCTGTGTGGTAGCTCAGCACAACCCCAGTGGTCAGCCAACACCGTCTGCACCCCACGAACTGTGAGCTCTGTTTCATCTTCATCTCTTGGCTAGTGTAGCTCTGGTGCAGCACTAGTGTATCTCAACGTGTAGCACTAGTGCTGCACTAGCACTCAACATGAGTGTTTCAATTTGAAGTGCATAACTGTGCTTGCATGAAAATACTACTCTCCACTTCCGTTTAATTCGACCCTGAAGGCACCAACAAAATTGGTCAAATTATTTGACAGTATCCACCTTTACAAATTATTTATCCACCTTTACAAACCACCTGTACAAATATTTGACATGTCCCCAGAACAAACATGCACCCATGTTTTATGTGGCTAAAGTAGAAAAGTAACTCCAAAATGACACTGGTGTGTCTAAACTCTGGAGAAATCGAATGTGCACCCGATGTTTGGCAAGAAAAAGAGCATACTTCTGTTTCTGGCAGTAAGAAAAAGACAAAACTGGGGAACTTTAACCTTCACGGATGGAAAGCTCGTTTTCCTAGTGTCCACCGTCATCATACTTAGGCAGCACTTAATCGCTGTGAAGAATAAAATGTTCTCTTTGCGGTTGGTAGCGTGCTTGGTGTCTTGTATTTATCAAGTGCAGGCATGTGCGAATATTCGAGCACTTCGAGTATTCGAACAAATTTTACAGTATTTGAATTCGCCTCGAAACGAATTTAAATTATTCTAAATTTCGAAGTATTGGAAATCAATACTTCTAAATTCTTCGAAATACTTCGAAAGGTCAAGTCATTGTGATCTGTTAGATTCTTAGGGGGAAAGAAGGCGTATCAAGCGCTTTTTCTTTTATTCCATGTGCAGTAAAAAAAAAACTTTTACGTATTAGGCAGTATCTTTTTTTCCAAGCAGTCAGGCTTGTCAGGTGCTTTAATTCTTGACTACGACAGCAGTCACACTCAAAGTTCCTCCTACAATGAAGGCCCTTCACAGCTTACAATATCAGCCAACGAAGTGTTGTCATAATGGGGTTGGCATTATTGTTGTCACCATGCATCCTTCACTGTTATTGCATACTTTGAGGGAAATGGCAAAGGATTCAACTTGTACAAAATGTGAGTTGGCAAACTTAACATTCTTCCCCCTGCTGCTTCTCTCTTAGGTCCGGCCATTACGGTCAGGGTCACTGGGTTCAGCCTCCCTGACGCCCAACTCTTCTGCGGAGAAGATTCCTTCGGTGCCTTGCCTGAACAGGGTGAGCTTAACAGCACAATACCGTATTAAATGCAAAAAAAAAGACCCTCTCAAGGCAAGCATTAAAAAAAAATGTCTGCTTTACATACAGTGTTCCCCTTTTTCTCCGCTTGGTGTCACGTCTGGAATTTCACAAACTTAAAGAGCCCTGCAATACTTCAACTTAACCACAATATGCTGCCGAGCTGTTGTCAAAACTCCCACAAACTTGGGAGCCAAATATTGGGCTGCATACGGCGAGGAATTGACAACATTATGTCAAAACCTAACATAACTAGCTTACTCTCACGTTCAAATTGTTGCGACCAACTGCACAGCAAGCAGGCCTGGCATTTATAAGCTGAGTACATTTTAAAAAGAAATATTAAAAATAATGAGATAGAGAAAGCGAGAAGAAAGAAAATGCTCAGCTTTAAGGCAGTGCGCTGCCTCCTTACCATCGCCGCCTCTGTAGCTTCCATTGTGCTTGTCGCAGCAGAACGAGAGAAAGCGTTCGGCTTGTGCGATTACTCTGCTTATGGTTGACAAACTTGAGAAACTTTTGTGGCTGGTGATATTGTGAGGCAACAGAGTCCAGTAGTAAGATATTTTTATGAAAACTTATAAAACTTGAATGTTCACAGTTCAGCAGGTGCGTTAATTGTGCCACGACACCCTAAATACCTTACGTCCCTTACTATTATGTTTATTGGCTTTCTCAAAGCATGAAACTTTCTTTAGCATTACTGCGTTGAAGCCTAACTCTTTGTTGCACTGGTTTCCCCGCCTTGTGCATAGAATGGTGCCGTGACACCCATCCGCACAGACTCTAACATCGTCGCAAGGCAGCTGCAGAACCATGCAGCGACACCGACTGGCTCGCCGTCCATGCCAGCACTGCAGAAGCGCAGCGGCACGTACCAGGCATCGCCCGTGCTCAAGCGGCTGTCGTACACCTCGACAGGCTCCACCATGCCCACCTCGCACCCACCACACTCGCTGTCACTGGACACGATCGTCAAGGAGTACCTCCGCAACCAGCACGCACTATGCAAGAACCCTGTGGTGGCCTGCCCACCCTTCGAGCTGTTTGTGTGAGTATCCGGTTTAGTTTTACCTTGCGGACAGTCCTGCACGGTAGCTTGGCAGGCAGAGGTGTTGTGCTGCTAAGCTCAAGGTCGCGGGTTTGATTCCCAGCCATGGTGGCCGCATTTCAATGGGAGTGATATGCGATAGCACCCGTGTACTTGGATTTAGGTGCACCTTTAAGAACCCCAGGTGGTCGAAATCCGGAGGCCCCCCCTACTGTGTTGTGCCCTGTAATCATATCATGGTTTTGGCATGTATAAACACCAGCAGTTATTATTATCCAGATGCAGTGATACAGTGTTTGCAAGTCTGGTTGGAAACAGTCTGATTGGATGGAGGAGTAATGGGAGGAAGGGGGTACATTTCGGCCACGGCAGCCACATTTCAGTTGAGGTGAAATACTAGAGGTGCGTGTATTGTGTGATGTCAGTTAAAGAACACCAAATGGTCGAAATTTCCAGAGCCCTCCACTACAGCATTCCTCATAATCGTATCATGGTTTGTGCGTGTAAAACCCCACAAATTATTATTAAGGAGGGGGTACAAGATAAAGATGTGTAATAGGGGTTGTGAAACGTGAGAAAAATAAAATGGAAAGAAATGTACAGTCAACTGCCGATTTTTCGGACGCCCGATTTTCCGGACATGCTCGAAAATTCGGACGCTTTCGCAGCACCGTCACCAGCACCATAGACTTCAATGTATTAGAACGTCCAAAATTTCGGACGCTGAAGCTATTCCGCGTCCGATTTTTCGGACTTTCTGCCCAAATTGAAGGTCCGAAAGGCATTAGTATTTGAAGCCCCAACCTCTGCCGCGTCTATTATCTCTTAGGTTCGAACCAGCGCTTTCGCCAGTCGATCTGTTTGAGACAGTAGCAGAGTCCGAAAGTCAGCTTTGCCGCAATGCTGAAGCGTTATGGGGTGAAGCAGAACAGAAATTCAAAGGGGCCGCTATCGCGGCGCCGTGCGGCGATGTTAAGGATAAGCAGCGGAAATGCACGGAGGCGTGATGGCGGCAGCTGGCAAACGCGCCACTACGGCTTAATCACTGACAACCCTTACGATAAGCATCTTCAGTTAACTGCTCGATTGTGCATGTGGCCTAGCGCAGTTGCATGCGTACTACACGCATTTAATAGGCGAGAACCCAAATGCGCCGTGCCGCCATTCCTGCTGCCACTTTTTTGTGCGAGATCGCTAAGTGTGCCGCATAGACGTGTTGCCTTCGCGGATGAAACCAGCTCGCCATTGCCGCGCCCGTGTGCGGTCAGGAACAAAGTGCACGTCACGAACCCTTTCATGATAAATGCATGCGTACGATATAGCAACAGTAAAGTGACGGCGTCAGCTTAGTTGGCGATGTGCTGCACACAACTAGAAACGATCGGCTTGACACGGCAGCAAATGCTGCGTATCGGCGGCGATTCGGCGATGTGTGTACGCATCGTTTACATGCGCACACGCATCGGGGAAAGCCGGGCGAGTCGTCCGCGCTTCCGCCACAGTCTTTGTGTTCCGCGTCATCGTTTACAAACGCTTCATGCGAGATAGCCGTAATCTATTCCGCGCTTTGCTGTTATCAGCGGCGCTAATCACGAGATGCAAAAGTGGCGGTTGGCACGTACGTAGTTAAGCGGGGTTCGCGGCAGGCACCGAATGTATTTGCGAGAGCCTTGGCGCGCACCAAAATGCCTAATAATTGTACTTGGAGGCATTAAAGCTATTTCGGACGTGGCTGTGGCGATTTGACCGCTTGAGCAGAATAAAAAAGCATGAGTTTGTTTTTTCGGACTGCCCGATTTTTCGGACGATTTCGCGGTCCCTAGGGAGTCCGAAAAATCGGCAGTTGACTGTATGTCCAAATAAAATGAGCAACCACCGGAAAGTAGTGTTCGTTAAGGCAAAGAAGCAATCTAGCATTTAGTTCTGGGGAAGCCCGTAATGTGGAAGCAAAGGTAATGAAAGTGAAACAATCTTTATCTACCTCTTTGTAGCACAAGCGTACGAAAGAACTCTGTACAGGAAAAATTTGATGAAAAAGTTGTCCAGGACTGTTGTCTTCTTGGGGAAATCACTCTGACATCTAAGCAAGGGGTTCCCAAACTTTTTCTAGTCTTGGGCAGGGTGTCTACCGACCGGGAAAACCGGGAATTCTCAGGGATTTTGGGTAGTCTGGAAATTTTCAGGGAAAACTCAGGGAAATTGTGCTCCCATCAGGTAAAATCCACAGTAACTTTATTGAAAGGCAACGAAAGTCGCGGTAGCGTTGGCTCG
The DNA here is from genome assembly GCF_013339695.2 of Rhipicephalus sanguineus. Lineage (NCBI taxonomy): Eukaryota > Metazoa > Arthropoda > Arachnida > Ixodida > Ixodidae > Rhipicephalus > Rhipicephalus sanguineus. The sequence continues at coordinate 140,256,223 of NC_051185.1, forward strand.
ATATTTTGTGAACGCATTTTTTAAATCAAACGGCCGCTGCGGCTGCGGGGAAGTGGCGCACTGCGCGGTGTAGTTCTGTATTCTTTCTCGCGCGTGCTGTGCGTTAGCGCCCGATATGGTGTTTTTGTTATCGCCGCGTGTCAAGTAACAAGCATGATTAGTTGTAGAAGCGGTAGCACTAGATGTAATGAGCTTGAGTTATCTTGCAAGCGATCGCGATCGTTCAGGAAGCGGATGTCTTCGACAAGGCTGGTATCTGGCAAGCCATCCCGACCGGCGAGAAAAAAGACGACGCTTGTTGGCTGTTATCGGAGAGCTCACTCGCTCTGATCCCTAGCTTCAAAGATGAGTGAAGAATGGAATAAATTTCCAGGCGAGAGCTAACGTAACTAACGGGCCCACTCACAGCAAGTGAAAGCTTTTTTCTTTCTTTTTTTCCCGATGAGGACACTGCTGAAACAAGTTTTAGGCAGTCCACCAATATTTTGGGGGGCTGCAGCTCGCGATTACCAGCCACACCACATGGATGTTTGCTACAAAGCCGAATTACAAAACTTTTCAGAGCCAAGGCATAGCGGCGACCGAAATTCGCGACACCAGCACGGGTCCCATTTGCTCGATTCGGCGCGCAATGTCGGAAAACAGTAGCGTTTCCACCATAATCGGATGTGCCGTAATTCAGGCTGTTGCCGTGCTTTCATGCGATCTTAGCCCACAGCTATATTGCTTTTTTTGCGATAGCAATTACAGTAAAACCTCGGTGATACGATCACGGCTCGTACGAACTTCGGGGTGATACGAATTTTTCTGCGGTCCCGGCCAAGGCCCATTTGCTTGCAATGTATTGGAGCACGGTTGTTGCGAACCGATTTGCATGCCGCGATGTGTGATACGAACGCACGCTAGCGCACAGGTACGATCAAGTGCTGCCCGCGCTGTCGCCGAAGACGTGGCAGTCGCGCGCAGGCGCGGGCATGTGCGCTGCGCGACCATCAACGGTGCCTCGTTGCCTCCGAGATAATGCACGCGAATCTTGGAGGCCTTTAGGCGCCTTTGCGTTTAGATTACAGATGACGTTAACGTCGCGCTTTTTTTTTTAGGACGCGTTGACGCGTGCTCCTGTGCTCGAGGCAGCAGCGTCTTTGTACTGTGTTAACACGTGCCTGCCACGTCGATGCAAGCCATGTTCCCGCAATCAGACGTTCTATGAAACAAGACTGAAACCTGGGCTGCGGGTCCGCCATAAGTCCCATTAAAGGTGGACGGAGACCCCAAGAGACCAAGCGGACGGTCTTGGCGAAGGAGCTTGGCCTCTATCTGTCGTGTGCAAAGCGCTTCTTAAGTCACTTTCGCCGCAGTACTTTGGTGTCATGCAGAAAAGCGTACTAAGATTAGGAAGGGGCTACTAGCGGTTACGGGGCACAACACATCTAGCTGATTAATTACACATGCGCGCATGCACCGTATATTTACGAGTACAAGTATGATCGTTGACGTCTAAAAACTTTACTGGCAATCATTCAGAGCTGTTCATGACGTCACTGCGGCCCTGAGAAACACTGAATCAAAACGTATGCCAACCTTCTCTTGTCGCATACAAATTTTTCATGTTTTCTGGTGATACGAATTTCGGATGATGCGAATACTTTTAGTAACCCCGCAAGATTCGTATCACCGAGGTTTTACTGTATATAGACACTCCGACGCGAATTTTTTGCCTTCGCCATGATCTTCCTTATCAAGTCCAAATCGCGATTACATCACCCCGCGCGTCGTATGCTCCATGGGCGAGTGAAAGCGCGCTAGCGCTGCCGACGAACGGGGCTTAAGCAGAGATGAAACGAGCCGACAGTCTCCTTCGCACGATGGGCACGTGGAGATAGGAGCCGGAGGGTTGGGGAGGTGGGGGGGCTGCGTGAGTTCGACAGGAAATGCGTACTTTGTTCAGCGGGCGTGGTCGCGTCCGCCGCGGTATCTTTAGTGGGGATCAGCAGACTGCTCATACCTTTGTAGGTGTTGTGCTCTAATTGCAAAACTTCCGTTGAAGCCATAGCAGTGGCGGATTCAAAGGGGGGGGGACGTAGCGACGATCCCCCCCCTCCTTAAGCCAGTCCCCGCCCCCTCCCTTCAGTGCCTGTCGTCCACCTCCTTTTTCGGTCTGCCTGTTGAGTTTGCCCCCTTTTTCAGGTTGCTTTGCCTGCCACTGCCCAAAAGGGGTAAAGAGAATCTTCTCCCTGCTCTCTACCTCTCTCATCGCTCTACCTTTTCCTGCCTCCTTATGCACATCTACAACGAAGGCTTCTTACGCACCGCCATAATCCCGTCTGGGCTGTTGTAAATATGCGTGACCCACCAAAATGCACTGCTGAGCGGGGGCTTCAACCTTTGTACCCCCCCCCCCCATTAGGTACCTTAATCCGGGCACTAGGGCACTTCTCTTAGTGCAGCGGCCGCGTTTCCTGAAGGAGCGAGCTCCTAGCCTATATTCATATAAAATTCCTCTTTGGTGCTATCGGATTTACTATTTTGCTCTCGCGGTGAAACTGTGGCCCTTTTTTTCTAACGTGGGATGGTTTTCGATGTTTTGCGTTCATGGAGAGCACATGGTTCGGCTGGGCAACATGGTAGCAAAGGCGTTGCATTGCTCTGGGCAACGCGCGAGGATTTGACAACAACCCGCAGCAGCAGAACAAGCGCAATTCCACAGTGCATTAAACCCGCATTTGTTTCGTGTTTACATGTGACACTCTGGCAAGGCATCTGTCTGTGATTGCTGCACCTCAGGCTCAACAAAATTGTTTTCTTTTTCACGCAAAAAATAAAAAAAGCGTTTTTCATGTTGCCATATTAGTCTACCATTCTTGTGGCATTTTCAGTTTAAGATTAATCCTTCAGTAGCTATGCCTTGCATGAAAGGTCGAATTTCAGTTTAACGAAGTGAGTTTCCGCTTTTACCAACTTCGCTATATTGAGGTTTAACTGTTCTGTGTACTATTCAAATGGGATTAAGTCGTTTTTATTTTCTAACGTGCGTATTAGAGAGTGACGTCACCGAGTGATATGGTCTCTACCCATCTTGACGTAAAACAAAGTTCTGCTTCACTCAGGGAATTTTAGCAAAAACACTCAGGGAAAACTTGGAAAACTCAGGGAATTTAGAAAAGTCAACTCGGTAGACACCCTGCTGCTTGGGGAACTCCAACTGCTTTTCCAGAGTGCCGCGGAGTCCCTAACTTGTTTTTAGCATGAAGACAATGAAAAGGGGGGGGGGGGTGATGACACTTTTCAGTGCGCAACCACAGTATTAACACTGTCCACATTGGCCGGTTATCTTTAATACCAAAGGCCATTGCTACTGATGTAAAGCTCCCAATAACACATAGTCTCGCGATTCCTCCACACCCCCCCATGAGCGGCATAAACCGCCTGCGGACCCTACACTGCATGCTTCAGTCATTGTGCACCGTAAGCGATGTGTTCACGCAAACTAAGCACCTGTTTTATTTTTTGCAAAACAAAAAAAATGACGTATGCCAGTCGCCCTGCGAAATGGCCGTCAACCAAACACCGGTCGTAAGGCTACACCTAAATGTACGTATAGCCCACAGCTGGCAGGCAATGCCTCTTGCACATACCGTATATACTCGCATAATGATCGCACTTTTTTTTTCACAAAAATTGATGCCAACTTCGGGGTGCGATCATTACACGGGGTAAATTTTCTGTGAAAAAATATTCTGAGCACCGAAAACGCAAAGAAGTCTCTAATCAGAATTCTTACGATAGCTATCATGAACATAACCAAAAATAAAAGTAGAGTAAGGCTTACCTTTGTAATAAAATGCACGCATTACGCAGGAGCTACATGCATGGCACACTGCCCTTTTATTTTGTAACTCTCTGACCCCCTAACGTTCATTCCGAGTCCGAAGCGTCACTGGCGTCAGTGTCGTTGCCGCACGATTCCCTGTCGGAACCGGCAGTGTCTTCACTGTCCCACAGACGGTCATCTTCTGTCCCATCGAGCGCGTTGGAAATGCCAGTCTTCTTAAAGCTCTTGACGACCACCTCGTCGGAAATGGTACTCCACGCTTCGAGAATCCATGAGCAGAGGACTTCCACGGAGGGTCTCCTGATTTTGCCACTTGGCATGAAATCGTGGTAGCCCGCCGCCATCCACTCTGTGTACAGCTTCCGGACGTTGTCCTTGAACGGTTTGTTCAGTGACACGTCCAGAGGCTGTAGCAGCGAAGTTAGACCCCCAGGGATCACTGCGATTTCCGTGCGCCGCTCCTTCAGCTCGGTACGGACACTGTCAACGAGATGGCCTCGGAAGCTGTCCAGCACAAGAAGTGAAGGAAGCAGAAGCGCTCCTGCTCTTCGCCCCCAAACCGTCTTGATCCAATCGACCATGAGGTCGGCCGTCATCCACCCTTTCGCTTGAGCGCGGATGTGGATGCCACGGGGAAAGTTTCCCTTCGGAATTGTTTTCCGCTTCAAAATACCATACGGCGGCAGCTTCCGCCCGTCTGCCGTCACTGCGAGCATCACGGTGCACCGCTGCTTCTCCGCACCACACGTTTTCACGAGGACACTTCGAGCACCTTTCTCGTTCACAGTAGTGCTTCGTGGCATGTCAAACGTCAACGGCGTTGGTCGGCGTTGCCTATCTGTGACAGCAGGAAACCGTTCTTCTGGCGTATCCTCGTGACGAACCTGTGGAAATCGATCACCTTGTCTTCGTACGCGGATGGAAGTCGCTGGCACGACGACGTCCGCCGCCTCAGCGACAGTCCATTCCGCCGCATGAAGCGTGTCGTCCAGCCGGAACTGGCGCGAAAGTCCTTTGTGGCTACTCCGAGCCTCCGGGAAACTGTGCGCGCCTGCGTCCGTACCTTGTCTAACAACACGGCACAACCGTCTTTGCGCGTGTCCCTCACGTATTCGAGGACTGCCTTTTCAATGTCAGGGAACTTGCCCGTTTTGGGTCCGCGGAAAGCCCGGCGCGTGCTGTTCGTTGCCATGAGCTTCTCGCGCTGTTTTTTCCAATATCGGATCCGGATTTCGTCGACGCCGAAATGTCTGCCGGCAGCGCGGTTGCCGTGCTCTAGCGCGTAATCAAGCGCCTTCAGCCTGAACGCGGCAGTAAAGCTCGCATACCGCCCCATGGTGAAACGGCGCTTCAACAGACGATCACAAAGCACAGCCAAAAAAACGTGGTGTCAGGCGACGCCGTGACGGGCGGCTGGGATGGCGGCGACACGGCTTTTTCAGGAATTATGGGAATGCGTCGGCAGCTTGTTGCTGCGGGATGACAACAGGTCAACCAACAGGCGGCCGCCGCTGTAACAGTGTGGGATATCAAAACAAACATGGCGGCCCACAGAGCGAAGCGACCGCATTTTTTTTTCTTCTTTTCGTCAGTCATGGAGGTTGTGAGTACGTCACGCGCGTCAAAACAGTTTCTTCCGTCTAAATAAGGAATGCTTTCATTTAAATCAGTAAATTTACGGCATTAGCGTAGTGATGCCTGCTTTCAGATCACAGAAACAAAGATGGGCGCGTTCAGCTGCCACAGACATAAAACACATGGCAGGCATTCAGTGAAAACTGCGGCATTTGCCTTTACTGCAATCCTAAATGGCACGTTTCCGCCAACGGCGGGCAGAAATTACGAATATGTTTGGTGCGTGCAGTTCACTTGGCGAGTTTTGAAGAGTTATTAGCGCAATATTCGACAGATGATAAACGCGATGATCATCGGCTAGACTTGGCACACGACATATCGATGCGGCAAGTTTGGGGTGCGATCATTACGCGGGGGGAAAAAAAATTGAATTTAGACGACAAAATTTAGGGGTGCGATCATTACGCGAGTGCGATCATTACGCGAGTAAATACGGTATCAAAGCACCCGTTGCGCGTCTTGATTACAAAACCGACATATTGCAGTTCAAATGGGCAGCTATGAAAACTGCCACCTAAACGCGGGAACGCCATTAATGTCATTTGAACCTGGCACTGGCAAGTGTAAAGAAATACAGCCCTCAATGGTGTGCCGGCCCTCAAAGGTATACATTTTTATGCACCGTTTTTCAATAACTGATGCTCTTTCAATAGCGGGCTTGCTGGCGATCAGCTGTTTCTGATATGGCAATCTGATCTTTTATTGAGGTTGTCATTTCATTGTTGCCTGGATATAAAAGTATGATTGTCATTGTTGCTTGTAGGAACTGAAGTGTTGTGCTGCTAAGCATGTGGATGAAAGTCCAATGCCTGGTATGGAGGAAGGAAAAAGTTTGGAGGGAGCGTTGCACAATTTGACTGGGGGGAAAAAAAAGAAAAATACATGTCAGGCACGCACACGCCAAGCTTCGCTTGCCCCCATTTTCCCAATTGGGCAGTGGCTCCCAAACTTTTTCTATTTTCATGTTTCCTGAATTTTGAAGCTTGGTCATTGAGTCGATCTGCTGCGAGTCATTCATTGAGTACGCATGCATGCGTTCTTCGTTCAGGCCACACCGGTGTCCAGAGCCTCAGTACCGTAATGCTGCACCCGTGAGTATGGCAGCCAGGCTGCAGCGCTGCCAGGTGTTTCCCCCGGCCGGTGGATTGGACGGCGCCAAGCTTCACCGAAAGTTTGTCTACAGCCGGTGAGTACCAGCACATTTTTTTTTCTTTTAGCACCCAGGCTGGGTTCTCCGATCTGACCAAGGTATTACCTAGTCGCTTACTGAAAGTGGAGCTAATGCAAAAAAAAAAAAAAAAGGTGCCAGTTTTGCTTTCAGAGGGCTTTTGAATGTAAGTTATCTGTTACAGTGAAGCTGTCTTGCCTAACATATGCTGTAGTATTAGTAGTAGTAGTAGTGGGCGCCCACTGAAGTGCCATTGGCTGAGCCAACAGGTCACGTGATCTCGCTCTGACCAATCAGTTACAAGCATGCACATTTCAAATCTAGCGCCGGATTCACAACTTCGTGTGATCTAGTTATACTCGGGTACAAGTCAAGAAAAAAGCGGCTTTTTGCCATCAGAGGAACCCCCTCCAGCCAATGGCGTCGTCATGTCATCGTGACGCCACAGCCGGCCACTTTTCACCAACAGGCAGCGCTTAGACCCAAGCTTCTACAAGTGCAACGGCATTGTAAAGTACACTCAAACCTCGATATAACGAACACGATATAACAAATTATCGGTTATAATGAAGTAAATGAAAAATAGTCTTGTCATAGATGCAGTGTTATGAATATACATTTATAACGAATTTTCAAGGCTGCAATGGATCCAGTCGTGCCGACGCAGCAATGTTAGCTGTATATGTTGTTCCAGCAAGGTTCCTTACCTCAGGCAATGGAGCACAGGAGCATTTATTCAGGCACGGGATATTTACTTAGACTGGTGACACTGCGCCAGCCTTACAAACCCACCAACTCGCAAAGTCTCGCAGTGGGAGTTGAGCCAGCACCGATCTTGCTATATTTACAATGCTCCTGCAGCCGCAAGAAGAGTGTGTAGGCCACCCGCTTGCCCGCCTCACACCCACCTGCACACACAAACGAGCCCTCGCAGTCACCGGGGCTTTGAGTGCGCCATACACGACAACACTGCTTTGCGCTCCGTCGTCGCTGGGCAACCACAGAAGATGCATGCAGCTCCTGCTTGTGCCAAAATAAAAAAAAAAATCGGGGCAAAATTTCTAGATTGGCGACAGCGAAAATTCGTTAAGGGTGTATCTCGCCGCCGCTTTGTTACATAGAGGTCGCAAATACATGTGCTTCTATGGAGTAACGGTGGGGAATAGAAAAACTTCGTAATATCGAGGAATTCGTTGTATCGAGGTTCGTTATAAGCAGGTTTAACTGTATATGAAACCCTCATATAGCGAATTATTGTTTGTACTGAACAGTTGTAAAATCACCTGGAATATATTTTCGATATACAAAATATCTAATGTATCAAGTTACCTATATATAGAACTCTTTCGTGATTCCCTTAAGATTCCATATATCTGGGTATGGCTGTACTGTTAATGAGCCTGCTGCTGTAGAAATTGTAAATCTGCAACTTGTCTCTTGATGTGAGACGTGATCTGTTGAGCTCACAATCATTTCTTGCATTGCAGGTTTCGTTCGGTGCGAACTTTCCGAGACCCCGATGGCACAAGCAGCTACTCTTGCTGTGCGTTCTCGGTGAGTTTCCTCGCTTATGCCTTTTTGTAAATGCCAAGCATTTGTTTGGCTGGCAGGTTTATTTTTTGTTTTTTTCCTGAAGATTGTTCAAGGTCATTCTGGTCGTCTTTTTTTATGTGGCCACTCATTTTGGGCACCAAAATGAGTGGCCAAATAAAAGAGCCAAGTGACTAGAATGCAGTGTTTTGTTCCCGCCTTTGCTGTTTTGCATGTAATGTCAGCATGATTTTGGTTTGTGTGCTTTAGCCACAGCACTTTTGAAAGTTGAACACTAGGCTTGTGCAAATATTTTAGCACTTCGAATATTCGAACGAATATTACAGTATTCAAATTCGCTTCGGCACGAATTTAAATTATCCGAAATTTCGAAGTAGTATTGGAAATGAATGAATAGACATAAACCGCATGAAACCCTTTGTAAAGGGGGTTTCACTGCAGTGGAGAGGTGCTGTGCCGTGAATACACCTATCCAGGGGAAATCAGCACTGCCGCGAAGCCCCACTTCAAGGTTAAATGAACATATTACCCTCTCATTCATAATTTTTTAAGTTTAAAAGCTTGTTATACTGGCTTATAGCCTAAGTACACTTTAAAATGTAACATATTTTAGAGGTTATCACTTGCGTTCTACCGAAAGTCAAATCCTGCTCCTATTCAGTGTTGCTTCCACTTCCCTTTGAACCAAAAAGAATGGCATTTGCACATGCCTTGTTTCAATTTTAAAATGTATTGTGCAGATTAGTTAGGTCATGACAAATACGCTCTTTTTTCTTTATACAGTATAGACCGCTTATAACGTAAGTCGCCGGAGTCGCGAATATCCGCACTATAAGCGGTACCGCACTATAACCAAAACAACCTTCTTCAAGGCTGCACTTGCGCAAAACGTGTTGAGCATGTAGCCTCACGTGTCCGATAATCGACATATGCGATTTGGGGCACTTACAACCACTTAAATGTCTGAATGTTCAAAAATTAACCGCCAAAGACCTGCATTGCCAACGAAATGAACACGGGGGAAAAAAGCAAACAAAACAAAGTGCCATCGCAGAAATTCGCCGACTACGTTTCAGGCCACCTCGAGGTATGCGCATTACACAGAAACCATGTCGAATCGCGACCGAAATTTCACGTGCTGAGCGGTACCGATGGTACCGATCGTTCGATTTCACGGGCGCGCACGCGATGTCCAAGACATTGCAATCGAATCCGGAACCACAATTCGAGAGTTGCATGTGGCAACCATGCCCTCGTTTTCATTAACTATATGATTCTCTTCCCTTCAAGTGCAGCCATCGCAAAAAGTTTCGTTGATTCCGCACCAAACCGCAACTTTTATCGCCCGCGACCGCTACCGAAAAGCAACCAACGCTGATTAGGCCTAGCGTGCCGTTCAGCATGTTGTCGTGGGAAGTGTCCAAGACAACATGAAGATCGGACGTCGAAAAGATCGCACTCAAGCACTAACTTAAGAACAGCGCGCGTGATACGAAGTTTGTGTTCGCGGCCGGGAGATCAACGGCGACAAAAGCCCGCCAAGCTCGTTTAAGTCCGCGCACTGGCAGAAAAGGCGAAAGCTCGCGTCATGAAGCCGCAAAACTTTTCAATTTGCGGACGAGGTCGCAAACGCGATATCTGTAGCAAGTGTGATAACGACGACGCTTTTCCCGACAGGAAACTTACTTTAAAGCGCACTTGATGAGGACGCGATCGTACGTTCCACGCGTAACGCGCTGCCGGCAAGCGGCCACGGAGCCTTGCCGCCGCCGGTGCAAAGCTTACTCCGTCGCGTGCGCAACCACCATCCTTCCCCACTCGGCGAGCCCGCACAGCGCTGCCGCGGTCTTTTTCCTCCCTCCGCCCCTCGTTCGTTCACTGTGCGTGCCCTCGCCCTTCGTAACGACCTCGTCGCTCCCTCCCCAGCGGCGTACCTCCTTTGAGAACCGCACTCGCTACCGCGTTTGTCAGAAATATTTTCCCGCAACCGCATTATAAACGGTATTTCATCTTGGGGGACTGCACAATAAGCGGTATGCGTATACATGCGGTTCTATGGGAGGGTGAACGGGAGCCGAAAAAGACCGCATTATAACCGGTCCTGCACTATATGCGGTTACGTTATAAGTAGGGGTGTGCGAATATTCGAAATTTCGAATATTTTTCGAATAGTGTTTGCTATTCGATTCGATTCGCACTGATATTTTACTATTCGAACTATTCGAACTTCCCAAAGACAAATGCAGTCAACGTCCGGTTGAAACTGACCCCTTCAGATTTTCAATATGCTTCACCTCATTACACTCTCGTATTGCGGCAAAGCTGCTTTTCAAGCTCGGTTACGGTCGAACTTAGGCAAGAGACAGTCAACGTGTGATTGGAAGTGGTCCCTAGATTTTCAGTATGCTTCACCTCATCACACCCCCGTACTGCGGCAAAGCTGCCTTTCGAACTCCGCTACGGTCGCAAATGCATTAACTCAAGAAAACGCTGGTTGCAATATGGAGATGAAAGATGTGGCAGAGTTGGGGGCTCAAATAATGCTGTTTAGGACCTGAAATTTGGGCAAGAAGTCCGAAAAACTGGAAGCCGAAGCTTTTTAGCATCAAAAATTTCAGATGTTCTTATATATCGACGTCTACGAGGCAGATTTGGAACTCCGGACTTGAAGGGAGCACACCCTTGTCCACCACATCAGTTGGGCTTCCACAGAAGTTGAAAGAGGAGGAGGGGCTGAGGAAATGGCATCTTTGCCTACCACGTGTAAAGTGTTGTCGGCAACACTTTGGTTGCACCAAATCATGTCATAAATACAATTCGGCCTCTACATTGCCTCATTCTTGATAAGACAACTATGAAACACCACCCGACCAGTGCTTCAACCTAGCGAAAAGAAACACTTTCATGTTGCTATCTCACAAGAACATACTTAGGGATTCTCTGCAACTTTTTCTGTAATTTCACTTCGAATTATTCGAAAAATGTTTGAGAAATATTCGAAAAATATTCGAAATTATTCGATTCGATTCGCACTCAATCTTTATTATTCGAATTCGCTTCGCACCCAAAATTTTGCTATTCGCACAGCTCTAGTTATAAGTGGTCTGCACTGTAATATGTGATAGATACTATTTGAATTCGATTTGAAATTATTCGACTAAATCACTATTCGCTTCGAACCTAAAATTACTATTCGCACAAGCTTAAACACAGAACAGTGCGAAGTGCTGCTCTCAAGCTTCATAATAACACCTCACATGTTAAAGGAGTACTGATGCGAATTTTGAGAACTATCGTGGTGCCTCTGAACGCATTGAATGTATTTTTAATACCTCTACCTTAAAAAACTATTTTGGTTTTGATATCGAGGGGGCGGTTTCACAGTGATGTGTTAGTCTAAGTCATGTGGGGACAGCAACCAGTGATGTACTAGCAGCAGCTTTGTTGTCTGCTGTCAGTTGCACCTGGTACACGTAAACAATGATAAGTGAATTGTCGTCCGAGACTCTGACAGCGATTTCAGCGATATTGGTGGCGTGCAGGACGCTGAATTCACAAACCTGTCGGTCTGTGTTGACTCATCGGGATAATGTCTATTGCATGGGGGCTGGCTCGAAGATGCTGAGCGACAAACTTTAAAAATCAAATTAAAATATTTTACACGTGTTGTCTGGCTTCAGTGTGTGGAGAGCGTTATCACTGCACGCCAAGGAAATTAAAAATGTCCCTATGCAATATCTCGAAATCGTATCGGCACTCCTTTAACCACTTGCATTTCATTTGTCCGTGATGCTGTTATTTGCCCGAGTTGAGTGCTTTCTGAAGCATGAGCTAGTGCTCTCTTTAACTTAAGTGCTACAGTTAAGCTAATTGCATACTCGTTTCTTTGTGAACACTTCATTGGCTGCTTTGCCCTGCATTTCAATCTACCTGCGTTATATTCTCACTGCAGGCTGGCTCTCAGTATCTTTTCCTTGGCACCTTGGTTGGAGAACTGCACGTCTACAATCTCTACACGGGGCTGGTGAGTTTGAGAGTCTTTATCGATGATGTTGCTGCAATGAGTTGTTGCCCTCTCTGACAGCAAAAACGTGTCCTTAGTAAATGATTGGGCTGAAGCGATATCATTATTTTTTTTCAATATTTGAAGCTTTTAGCACTTTTCTTGAAAATGTGTAGCATGTGCCAGCAAGTTTTCAATATTAGTGCAGTGAAATCCTGCTCAATAATGTAATGTTAGCACTTTCTTTTGCAACGTTTCTCTGGCAATGCAGATATCCCAAAGGAGATAACTGTTTTGCACAATACATTGAGTAAATGAAAATCTCTTAAAGGGACCGACAACAGGCCAGAACGTGGATTAGATCCTGGTATAAATGAAAAGACTGTAAAATATAGTGACAGATTCCAGCATCCTTCTCGCGTTGCGAATAGGATTTATATTTTTAAATTGTGCGTAAAAGTAACAAAAACCGGTATGTCGCGCAGCCTAGCGGAAGAGCCTTGACGCTGGATTGTGAAGTCAATCACTTTGCTGTACGTAGTCTGATGCTGTCATGCGGGCCATAATTAGTCCTCAATGTTAGAGTATGTATATTATTATCCAGTCCCACTCAATTCTGTGCTGCTTACGAGGTAAAAGGAGCTGCACGGTGAGAAGCGGCGCTGCCTTCGCGGCCGCCAATGGACCATGTCGAGCCGCGGCACATACGCGCGAAGTGCACGCGTGCACACTAACTCACTGTGCTCGAACACGAACTGCTCTCGTGCTCATTGTTTGCAGCATATGTTGTCTCGTGTGTATAATGACTTCATATTTGCCGCAGATGGAAAAATTCTGATTACAAATGTTTCGCGGAGTTTTCCACGTTACCATTTCATGATTAGGCACTCTGACTGGTGAGCTTTCCGCTGCGCTGAAGAAAATGGGTACCATGAAAATTGGTTGTCGGTTCCTTTAAAGGTGTACTGACAATATTTCACGACCGAGATAGCCAGCGGGATCGATTCCGGTAAAATGCATATATCATTGCAAAATACCTACAGTGAATATAGCTTGGAAATTATTTTAAATTAATTTTGAAGTTTGCATGAGCAATCGACATCCTCACGCTACTGACGCCCTCAAAGGGGACCCTTGGGGACCCCCTACTTCCCTCACGTGACCACGCTGCAACAAGTTATGATGACGTCATAGCCGCCATGTTTTTTTTGCCGCATTCGCTCCAGCAGCCTACTTTTCGGCGGCTGCTCGCGAACCGCGCGGAAGTGCGTCACAGTTCTCTGTGCTGACGTGATCGGGCGCTGCACCCGCTAGGTGGTGATAGTTGCACCAGGAGGCTTGCCGTTCTTGATACCGAAAGTTGCGCTGGTCTGTAATGAGGAGCCTGTAATTAATTATCTGTCGTGCACTGCAGCAAACGATGTGCCGTGTTATGACTAACAGGCGCCCAGCAACACATATGCAGCAAAAAAAACTCGAGGCCAAAATTTTTGTGTCAGTACCCCTTTAAACGGAACTGCTGCATAGCTGCCTCTAATATGGTCAGTTCGTACAGTATAACCTCATTACAACAGACCTTCATAGTGAAGAGGATTTTGGTCTGTTGTAAAGAGAGTATGTAAAATCCAAGTACTTTACAACAGACTTTTATGTAAACACTGAATGCGTAATTTCAACTGCAACAGTTACATCGGAGGCAGCATTACCTTTAGCAGCCAGATTCGTAGCGTAATGACATAGTTATTTCAAGTAATTGTGCATACCACTCATTATACTAAAAAGTTTGATATCTCATTTTAACCCTTGAAGGGACACTAAAGAGAAAATAGATTTTTTTTCTCTCGGTAAATTACCCTTTCACAATACGAAAATTGCCACGTTTGCCATGGCAAGACTCTTCGTAAGTGGGAAAACATGCGAAAAGAAAATGCGGTTGGTAAGCCACCTTGAATTGACGCCATTATGTCATAGACTTTGACATAGTTTACTAGGGCCTACATACCGTATTTACTCGCGTAATGAACGCACTCGCATAATAAACGCACCCTCAACTTTAGTCGTCAAAATTGGGATTTTTTTTTTCCCCGCGTAATAAACGCACCCCTAACTTTCATCCGCTGCAGTCCCACGAACCAACGCGCGGCGCTTCCTCGTCCGTTGATCTTATCTTTCTTCCTTCCTTTTTTTTCCTTTATTACGCCGGCCCCCCTCGGTTTGCTTCCCCCCTCCCTTCCGCCCGCGGTAGCGCACCGTTTTGTTAGTTTTTCTATCTGTGCGCGGCGCGGTCCCTCTCTTTTTGTATTGTTTTTGAAGTAAGTATCCGCACGCCGCAGCAGTATTCACGAACGGTTCGAGTGTAGAGACATCGCGGCTCACAAGCACACAGCGTAGGGAGCTTACACGACCGGTCGTGTAGGCTACCTAACAGCAAAACTGCCCACGCCATCCCACGGTCACACAAATACGAAGCTTTGCGGAGCCGGCGGCATCTTCTGTGATTATTGAGGAAAGGAAAAAGGCACCTAATTTCTGTCTGCCTTCAGGCGACACGGCGCAGTGCCTTGTAGGGGTGGGGGTAAGGAGGGAATGAAAGAATAGTAGGAAAAAATAGAGAGAGAAGTGATAAAGCCATCCATCCAACGAAGAGAAAAGAGGACAGGAAAGATGTGGGAGACGATCACGGGAGTTCAGGGACAGGACCACGAAACACAGCCAGAGGCACGATGCACAACATCGGCGAAGCGGCGAAGGCCCCGACGATGAGCGGCGCACGGCATAGCGGGCGAGGCGACCGTCACGGGGCGCCGATCAGCGAGAGGTACGAGGAGTAATCCAGGACATCGCGGCCGGCACGTCCGTCTTGCTTGAAATCCAGCGAGCGAATCATCTAAATGTCTAATGCGGCGGTGCGGGAGCGCGCGGGGATATGATGATGATGATGGTGAAACTGTGGCTTTCCCTTTTGCATCGGGTGGTCGCAAGCCTTGCAGCTTGCAGCTTGCAGAAGATAACGCCATCTACCACCGAAGCGGCGGAATTTCCGAGGCCGGGTAGGACAGCCAATCAAAACGATGCAAGACGGTGACGCGAGTTTTAGCATTGTTGTCATCGTAGCATCATAGCCCTACTTTTTTTTTTCGCCTCAGAAGTCATGCCATGCTGCCCACTGCCCATTCTCACCTCGTTGTAAGTTCTTTCTAAGCCTGTGTTGCGTTTTGTCGTGGACGATGGGCCGAAATGTGAGCTACACGGCCGGTTTCAAGCTACAGGCTGTGGAGTACGCACTTGAACACGGGAATCGTGCTGCCGGTAGGCATTTCGGAATTGATGAAGTACGTGTGCGCTACTGGCGGAAGCAGCATGACAAGCTCCGCGCTACAAATAGGGAGCGACGTTCCTTCAGGGGACCAAAGACCGGGAAGTTTCCTGCTGTCGAAGAGGAGGTCTTAAAATATGTCCGGGACCTACGAAACGACGGCTGTGTCGTTTCGCACGAAATGATCCAGACGCAAGCGCGAGCCACAGCCAGGAAGCATGGCATCGCTCCCACGGCGTTTAAAGCGAGCAATGGGTGGACGACGCGCTTTATGCGGCGCAACGGACTGTGCTTGAGGAGACGAACATCACTTTGCCAGCGGCTTCCTCCTTGCTACGAAAATAAGGTAGTGGATTTTCACAAGTTCGTTATACGCCTGCGGCGGGACCGAGAATTCGTTCTCTCACAAATCGGGAACGCCGACCAAACACCCATCAATTTCGACATGCCGATGAGTCGGACTGTCAATGACAGGGGAGCACGTAGCGTGCTAGTTAAAACGACAGGCGCCGAAAAGCAGCGCTTCACGGTCATGCTGGCTGTCACGGCAGACGGCCGGAAGTTGCCACCGTACGTTATTTTCAAGCGAAAAACCGTGCCGAAGGCCAACTTCCCAGCCGGAATACACGTGCGGGCTCAGGAGAAAGGGTGGATGACGGCCGATCTGATGGTCGACTGGGTGCAGACTGTCTGGGGACGACGCCCTGGCGCCCTGCTTCTCCCGTCTCTCCTTGTTCTCGATAGTTTTCGCGGCCACCTGGGAGAGAACGTTCGTCGGAAACTCAAGGAGCTGCGCACCGAGATCGCCGTCATTCCGGGTGGACTCACTTCGGTGCTTCAGCCCCTTGATGTTTGCATCAATAAACCTTTCAAAGACGGTGTGCGCCGCTTGT